>NW_018745398.1:0-21057 GCF_001683475.1 Chenopodium quinoa
GAATGTGTTTGACTTTCTTTTTATTTAATTAGCTTTGTTTGAATGTGTTTGACTTTCATTTGATTCAATTAGCTTTGTACAATGCATTTGACTTTCATTTGATTTAATTAGATTTATTAAATGTATTTGACTTTCATTTGATTCAGAAAGCTTTGTTTGAATGTGTTTGACTTTCATTTGATTTAATTAGCTTTGTTTGAATGTGTTTGACTTTGATTTGATTCGTTTAGCTTTGTAGAATGCATTGTTCTTTAATTTGTTTGAAAAAGCTTTATTTGAATGTGTTTGACTTTCAATCGAATCAATTAGCTTTGACGAATGCATTTGACTTTCATTTTATTCAAAAAGCTCTGTTTGAATGTGTTTGACTTTCCTTTGATTCAATTAGCTTATATAGAATGTGTTTGACTTTCATTTGATTTAATTAGCTTTGTTTAATTGTGTTTGACTTTCATTTGATTCAGTTAGCTTTATTGAATGCATTTGACTTTCATTTGATTCAAGAAGATTTGTTTGAATGTGTTTGACTTTCATTTGATTCAATTAGCTTTTCTTGAATGTGTTTGACTTTCATTTGATTCAATTAGCTTTGTAGAAAGCATTTGACTTTCATTTGATTAAATTAGCTTTGTTGAATGCATTTGACTTTCATTTGATTCACAAAGCTTTGTTGGAATGTGTTTGACTTTTCATTTGATTTAATTAGCTTTGTTTGAATGTGTTTGACTTTTATTTGATTCAAAAAGCTTTGTTTGAATGTGTTTGAATTTCATTTGATTCAATTAGGTTTGTTTGAATGTGTTTGACTTTCATTTGATTCAATTAGCTTTATTGAATGTATTTGACTTTCATTTGATTCAAGAAGATGTGTTTGAATGTGTTTGACTTTCATTTGATTCAATTAGCTTTGCTTGAACGTGTTTGACTTTCATTTGATTCAATTAGCTTTGTAGAATGCATTTGACTTTCATTTGATTAAATTAGCTTTGTTGAATACATTTGACTTTCATTTGATTCAGAAAGCTTTGTATGAGTGTGTTTGACTTTCATTTGATTTAATTAGCTTAGTTTGAAAGTGTTTGACTTTTATTTGATTCAAAAAGCTTTGTTTGAATGTGTTTGACTTTCATTTGATTCAATTAGGTTTGTTTGAATGTGTTTGACTTTCATTTGATTCGTTTAACTTTGTAGAACGCATTTGACTTTCATTTGATTTAATTAGCTTTGTTGAACGCAATTGACTTTCATTTGATTCAGAAAGCTTTATTTGAATGTGTTTGACTTTCATTTGATTCAATTAGCTTTATAGAATGCATTTGACTTTCATTTGATTCAAAAAGCTCTGTTTGAATGTGTTTGACTTCCATTTTATTTAATTAAGTTTGTTTGAATGTGTTTGACTTTCATTCGATTCAATTAGGTTTGTTTGAATGTGTTTGACTTTCATTTGATTCAATTAGGTTTGTTTGAATGTGTTTGACTTTCATTGGATTCAATTAGGTTTGTTAGAATGTGTTTGCCTCTCATTTGATTCAATTAGCTTTGTTGAATGCATTAGACTTTAATTTGATTCAAGAAGCTTTTTTTGAATGTGTTTGAATTTATATTTGATTCAATTAGCTTTTTACAATGCATTTGACTTTCATTTGATTTAATTAGCTTTGTTAAATGTACTTGACTTTCATTTGATTTAATTAACTTTGTTTGGATGTGTTTTGACTTTTATTTGATTCAACAAGCTTTGTTTGAATGTGTTTGACTTTCTTTTTATTTAATTAGCTTTGTTTGAATGTGTTTGACTTTCATTTGATATTAGCTTTGTACAATGCATTTGACTTTCATTTGATTTAATTAGAATTATTAAATGTATTTGACTTTCATTTGATTCAGAAAGCTTTGTTTGAATGTGTTTGACTTTCATTTGATTTAATTAGCTTTGTTTAAATGTGTTTGACTTTGATTTGATTCGTTTAGCTTTGTAGAATGCATTTGACTTTAATTTGATTGAAAAAGCTTTATATGAATGTGTTTGACTTTCATTCGAATCAATTAGCTTTGATGAATGCATTTGACTTTCATTTTATTCAAAAAGCTCTGTTTGAATGTGTTTGACTTTCCTTTGATTCAATTTGCTTAAATAGAATGTGTTTGACTTTCATTTGATTTAATTAGCTTTGTTTAATTGTGTTTGACTTTCATTTGATTCAGTTAGCTTTATTGAATGCATTTGACTTTCATTTGATTCAAGAAGATTTGTTTGAATGTGTTTGACTTTCATTTGATTCAATTAGCATTGCTTGAACGTGTTTAACTTTCATTTGATTCAATTAGCTTTGTAGAATGCATTTGACTTTCATTTGATTAAATTAGCTTTGTTGAATACATTTGACTTTCATTTGATTCAGAAAGCTTTGTATGAATGTGTTTGACTTTCATTTGATTTAATTAGCTTAGTTTGAAAGTGTTTGACTTTTATTTGATTCAAAAAGCTTTGTTTGAATGTGTTTGAATTTCATTTGATTCAATTAGCTTTCTTTGAATGTATTTGACTTTCATTTGATTCGTTTAGCTTTGTAGAATGCATTTGACTTTCATTTGATTTAATTAGCTTTGTTAACGCTCTGTTTGAATGTGTTTGACTTTCATTGGATTCAATTAGCTTTATTGAATGTATTTGACTTTCATTTGATTCAAGAAGATGTGTTTGAATGTGTTTGACTTTCATTTGATTCAATTAGCTTTGCTTGAACGTGTTTTACTTTTATTTGATTCAATTAGCTTTGTAGAATGCATTTGACTTTCATTTGATTAAATTAGCTTTGTTGAATACATTTGACTTTCATTTGATTCAGAAAGCTTTGTATGAATGTGTTTGACTTTCATTTGATTTAATTAGCTTAGTTTGAAAGTGTTTGACTTTTATTTTATTCAAAAAGCTTTGTTCGAATGTGTTTGACTTTCATTTGATTCAATTAGGTTTGTTTGAATGTGTTTGACTTTCATTTGATTCGTTTAACTTTGTAGAACGCATTTGACTTTCATTTGATTTAATTAGCTTTGTTGAACGCAATTGACTTTCATTTGATTTAGAAAGCTTTATTTGAATGTGTTTGACTTTCATTTGATTCAATTAGCTTTATAGAATGCATTTGACTTTCATTTGATTCAAAAAGCTCTGTTTGAATGTGTTTGACTTCCATTTTATTTAATTAAGTTTGTTTGAATGTGTTTGACTTTCATTCGATTCAATTAGGTTTGTTTGAATGTGTTTGACTTTCATTTGATTCAATTAGGTTTGTTTGAATGTGTTTGACATTCATTGGATTCGATTAGGTTTGTTAGAATGTCTTTGCCTCTCATTTTATTCAATTAGCTTTGTTGAATGCATTAGACTTAATTTGATTTAAGAAGCTTTTTTTGAATGTGTTTGAATTTATATTTGATTCAATTAGCTTTTTACAATGCATTTGACTTTCATTTGATTTAATTAGCTTTGTTAAATGTACTTGACTTTCGTTTGATTTAGAAAGCTTTGTTTGAATGTGTTTGACGTTCATTTGATTTAATTAACTTTGTTTGAATGTGTTTTGACTTTTATTTGATTCAACAAGCTTTGTTTGAATGTGTTTGACTTTCTTTTTATTTAATTAGCTTTGTTTGAATGTGTTTGACTTTCATTTGATATTAGCTTTGTACAATGCATTTGACTTTCATTTGATTTAATTAGAATTATTAAATGTATTTGACTTTTATTTGATTCAGAAAGCTTTGTTTGAATGTGTTTGACTTTCATTTGATTTAATTAGCTTTGTTTAAATGTGTTTTACTTTGATTTGATTCGTTTAGCTTTGTAGAATGCATTTGACTTTAATTTGATTGAAAAAGCTTTATTTGAATGTGTTTGACTTTCATTCGAATCAATTAGCTTTGATGAATGCATTTGACTTTCATTTTATCAAAAAGCTCTGTTTGAATGTGTTTGACTTTCCTTTGATTCAATTAGCTTATATAGAATGTGTTTGACTTTCATTTGATTTAATTAGCTTTGTTTAATTGTGTTTGACTTTCATTTGATTCAGTTAGCTTTTTTGAATGCATTTGACTTTCATTTGATTCAAGAAGATTTGTTTGAATGTGTTTGACTTTCATTTGATTAAATTAGCTTTTCTTGAATGTGTTTGACTTTCATTTGATTCAATTAGCTTTGTAGAAAGCATTTAACTTTCATTTGATTAAATTAGCTTTGTTGAACGCATTTGATTTTCATTTGATTCAAAAAGCTTTGTTTGATTGTGTTTGACATTCATTTCATTCAATTAGGTTTTTTTAAATGTGTTTGACGTTCATTGGATTCAATTAGGTTTGTTTGAATGTGTTTGACTTTCATTCGATTCAATTAGCTTTGATAAATGCATTTGACTTTCATTTGATTAAAAAAGCTCTGTTTGAATGTGTTTGACTTTCATTTGATTCAATTAGCTTTATTGAATGTATTTGACTTTCATTTGATTAAAAAGAAGATGTGTTTGAATGTGTTTGACTTTCATTTGATTCAATTAGCATTGCTTGAACATGTTTAACTTTCATTTGATTCAATTAGCTTTGTAGAATGCATTTGACTTTCATTTGATTCAGAAAGCTTTGTATGAATGTGTTTGACTTTCATTTGATTTAATTACCTTAGTTTGAAAGTGTTTGACTTTTATTTGATTTAAAAAGCTTTGTTTGAATGTGTTTGAATTTCATTTGATTCAATTAGCTTTCTTTGAATGTGTTTGACTTTCATTTGATTCGTTTAGCTTTGTAGAATGCATTTGACTTTCATTTGATTTAATTAGCTTTGTTGAACGTAATTGACTTTCATTTGATTCGGAAACCTTTATTTGAATGTGTTTGACTTTCATTTGATTCAATTAGCTTTATAGAATGCATTTGACTTTCTTTTGATTCAAAAAGCTCTGTTTGAATGTGTTTGACTTCCATTTGATTTAATTAAGTTTGTTTGAATGTGTTTGACTTTCATTCGATTCAATTAGGTTTGTTTGAATGTGTTTGACTTTCATTTGATTCAATTAGGTTTATTTGAATGTGTTTGACTTTCATTGGATTCAATTAGGTTTGTTAGAATGTGTTTGCCTCTCATTTGATTCAATTAGCTTTGTTGAATGCATTAGACTTTAATTTGATTCAAGAAGCTTTTTTTGAATGTGTTTGAATTTCATTTGATTCAATTAGCTTTTTACAATGCATTTTACTTTCATTTGATTTAATTAGCTTTGTTAAATGTACTTGACTTTCGTTTGATTCAGAAAGCTTTCTTTGAATGTGTTTGACTTTCATTTGATTTAATTAACTTTGTTTGAATGTGTTTTGACTTTGATTTGATTCGTTTAGCTTTGTAGAATGCATTTGACTTTAATTTGATTGAAAAAGCTTTATTTGAATGTGTTTGACTTTCATTCGAATCAATTAGCTTTGATGAATGCATTTGACTTTCATTTGATTCAGTTAGCTTTATTGAATGCATTTGACTTTCATTTGATTCAAGAAGATTTGTTTGAATGTGTTTGACTTTCATTTGATTCAATTAGCTTTTCTTGAATGTGTTTGACTTTCATTTGATTCAATTAGCTTTGTAGAAAGCATTTGACTTTCATTTGATTAAATTAGCTTTGTTGAATGCATTTGACTTTCATTTGATTCAGAAAGCTTTGTTGGAATGTGTTTGACTTTCATTTGATTTAATTAGCTTTGTTTGAATGTGTTTGACTTTTATTTGATTCAAAAAGCTTTGTTTGAATGTGTTTGAATTTCATTTGATTCAATTAGCTATCTTTGAATGTGTTTGACTTTCATTTGATTCAATTAGCTTTATTGAATGTATTTGACTTTCATTTGATTCAAGAAGATGTGTTTGAATGTGTTTGACTTTCATTTGATTCAATTTGCTTTGCTTGAACGTGTTTGACTTTCATTTGATTCAATTAGCTTTGTAGAATGCATTTGACTTTCATTTGATTAAATTAGCTTTGTTGAATACATTTGACTTTCATTTGATTCAGAAAGCTTTGTATGAATGTGTTTGACTTTCATTTGATTTAATTAGCTTAGTTTGAAAGTGTTTGACTTTTATTTGATTCAAAAAGCTTTGTTTGAATGTGTTTGACTTTCATTTGATTCAATTAGCTTTGTTTGAATGTGTTTGACTTTCATTTCATTCGTTTAACTTTGTAGAACGCATTTGACTTTCATTTGATTTAATTAGCTTTGTTGAACGCAATTGACTTTCATTTGATTCAGAAAGCTTTATTTGAATGTGTTTGACTTTCATTTGATTCAATTAGCTTTATAGAATGCATTTGACTTTCATTTGATTCAAAAAGCTCTGTTTGAATGTGTTTGACTTCCATTTTATTTAATTAAGTTTGTTTGAATGTGTTTGACTTTCATTCGATTCAATTAGGTTTGTTTGAATGTGTTTGACTTTCATTTGATTCAATTAGGTTTGTTAGAATGTGTTTGCCTCTCATTTGATTCAATTAGCTTTGTTGAATGCATTAGACTTTAATTTGATTCAAGAAGCTTTTTTTGAATGTGTTTGAATTTATATTTGATTCAATTAGCTTTTTACAATGCATTTGACTTTCATATTTGATTTAATTAGCTTTGCTAAATGTACTTGACTTTCGTTTGATTCAGAAAGCTTTGTTTGAATGTGTTTGACTTTCATTTGATTTAATTAACTTTGTTTGGATGTGTTTTGACTTTTATTTGATTCAACAAGCTTTGTTTGAATGTGTTTGACTTTCTTTTTATTTAACTAGCTTTGTTTGAATGTGTTTGACTTTCATTTGATTCAATTAGCTTTGTACAATGCATTTGACTTTCATTTTATTTAATTGGATTTATTAAATGTATATGACTTTCATTTGATTCAGAAAGCTTTGTTTGAATGTGTTTGACTTTCATTTGATTTAATTAGCTTTGTTTAAATGTGTTTGACTTTGATTTGATTCGTTGAGCTTTGTAAAATGCATTTGACTTTAATTTGATTGAAAAAGCTTTATTTGAATGTGTTTGACTTTCATTCGAATCAATTAGCTTTGATGAATGCATTTGACTTTCATTTTATTCAAAAAGCTCTGTTTGAATGTGTTTGACTTTCCTTTGATTCAATTAGCTTATATAGAATGTGTTTGACTTTCATTTGATATAATTAGCTTTGTTTAATTGTGTTTGACTTTCATTTGATTCAGTTAGCTTTATTGAATGCATTTGACTTTCATTTGATTCAAGAAGATTTGTTTGAATGTGTTTGACTTTCATTTGATTCAATTAGCTTTTCTTGAATGTGTTTGACTTTCATTTGATTCAATTAGCTTTGTAGAAAGCATTTAACTTTCATTTGATTAAATTAGCTTTGTTGAACGCATTTGATTTTCATTTGATTCAAAAAGCTTTGTTTGATTGTGTTTGACATTCATTTCATTCAATTAGGTTTTTTTAAATGTGTTTGACGTTCATTGGATTCAATTAGGTTTGTTTGAATGTGTTTGACTTTCATTCGATTCAATTAGCTTTGATAAATGCATTTGACTTTCATTTGATTAAAAAAGCTCTGTTTGAATGTGTTTGACTTTCATTTGATTCAATTAGCTTTATTGAATGTATTTGACTTTCATTTGATTAAAAAGAAGATGTGTTTGAATGTGTTTGACTTTCATTTGATTCAATTAGCATTGCTTGAACGTGTTTAACTTTCATTTGATTCAATTAGCTTTGTAGAATGCATTTGACTTTCATTTGATTAAATTAGCTTTGTTGAATACATTTGACTTTCATTTGATTCAGAAAGCTTTGTATGAATGTGTTTGACTTTCATTTGATTTAATTACCTTAGTTTGAAAGTGTTTGACTTTTATTTGATTTAAAAAGCTTTGTTTGAATGTGTTTGAATTTCATTTGATTCAATTAGCTTTCTTTGAATGTGTTTGACTTTCATTTGATTCGTTTAGCTTTGTAGAATGCATTTGACTTTCATATGATTTAATTAGCTTTGTTGAACGTAATTGACTTTCATTTGATTCGGAAAGCTTTATTTGAATGTGTTTAACTTTCATTTGATTCAATTAGCTTTATAGAATGCATTTGACTTTCTTTTGATTCAAAAAGCTCTGTTTGAATGTGTTTGACTTCCATTTGATTTAATTAAGTTTGTTTGAATGTGTTTGACTTTCATTCGATTCAATTAGGTTTGTTTGAATGTGTTTGACTTTCATTTGATTCAATTAGGTTTATTTGAATGTGTTTGACTTTCATTGGATTCAATTAGGTTTGTTAGATTGTGTTTGCCTCTCATTTGATTCAATTAGCTTTGTTGAATGCATTAGACTTTAATTTGATTCAAGAAGCTTTTTTTGAATGTGTTTGAATTTCATTTGATTCAATTAGCTTTTTACAATGCATTTTACTTTCATTTGATTTAATTAGCTTTGTTAAATGTACTTGACTTTCGTTTTATTCAGAAAGCTTTGTTTGAATGTGTTTGACTTTCATTTGATTTAATTAACTTTGTTTGAATGTGTTTTGACTTTGATTTGATTCGTTTAGCTTTGTAGAATGCATTTGACTTTAATTTGATTGAAAAAGCTTTATTTGAATGTGTTTGACTTTCATTCGAATCAATTAGCTTTGATGAATGCATTTGACTTTCATTTGATTCAGTTAGCTTTATTGAATGCATTTGACTTTCATTTGATTCAAGAAGATTTGTTTGAATGTGTTTGACTTTCATTTGATTCAATTAGCTTTTCTTGAATGTGTTTGACTTTCATTTGATTCAATTAGCTTTGTAGAAAGCATTTGACTTTCATTTGATTAAATTAGCTTTGTTGAATGCATTTGACTTTCATTTGATTCAGAAAGCTTTGTTGGAATGTGTTTGACTTTCATTTGATTTAATTAGCTTTGTTTGAATGTGTTTGACTTTTATTTGATTCAAAAAGCTTTGTTTGAATGTGTTTGAATTTCATTTGATTCAATTAGCTATCTTTGAATGTGTTTGACTTTCATTTGATTCAATTAGCTTTATTGAATGTATTTGACTTTCATTTGATTCAAGAAGATGTGTTTGAATGTGTTTGACTTTCATTTGATTCAATTTGCTTTGCTTGAACGTGTTTGACTTTCATTTGATTCAATTAGCTTTGTAGAATGCATTAAACTTTCATTTGATTAAATTAGCTTTGTTGAATACATTTGACTTTCATTTGATTCAGAAAGCTTTGTATGAATGTGTTTGACTTTCATTTGATTTAATTAGCTTAGTTTGAAAGTGTTTGACTTTTATTTGATTCAAAAAGCTTTGTTTGAATGTGTTTGACTTTCATTTGATTCAATTAGGTTTGTTTGAATGTGTTTGACTTTCATTTCATTCGTTTAACTTTGTAGAACGCATTTGACTTTTATTTGATTTAATTAGCTTTGTTGAACGCAATTGACTTTCATTTGATTCTTAAAGCTTTATTTGAATGTGTTTGACTTTCATTTGATTCAATTAGCTTTATAGAATGCATTTGACTTTCATTTGATTCAAAAAGCTCTGTTTGAATGTGTTTGACTTCCATTTTATTTAATTAAGTTTGTTTGAATGTGTTTGACTTTCATTCGATTCAATTAGGTTTGTTTGAATGTGTTTGACTTTCATTTGATTCAATTAGGTTTGTTAGAATGTGTTTGCCTCTCATTTGATTCAATTAGCTTTGTTGAATGCATTAGACTTTAATTTGATTCAAGAAGCTTTTTTTGAATGTGTTTGAATTTATATTTGATTCAATTAGCTTTTTACAATGCATTTGACTTTCATATTTGATTTAATTAGCTTTGTTAAATGTACTTGACTTTCGTTTGATTCAGAAAGCTTTGTTTGAATGTGTTTGACTTTCATTTGATTTAATTAACTTTGTTTGGATGTGTTTTGACTTTTATTTGATTCAACAAGCTTTGTTTGAATGTGTTTGACTTTCTTTTTATTTAATTAGCTTTGTTTGAATGTGTTTGACTTTCATTTGATTCAATTAGCTTTTTACAATGCATTTGACTTTCATTTTAATTAATTGGATTTATTAAATGTATTTGACTTTCATTTGATTCAGAAAGCTTTGTTTGAATGTGTTTGACTTTCATTTGATTTAATTAGCTTTGTTTAAATGTGTTTGACTTTGATTTGATTCGTTGAGCTTTGTAAAATGCATTTGACTTTAATTTGATTGAAAAAGCTTTATTTGAATGTGTTTGACTTTCATTCGAATCAATTAGCTTTGATGAATGCATTTGACTTTCATTTTATTCAAAAAGCTCTGTTTGAATGTGTTTGACTTTCCTTTGATTCAATTAGCTTATATAGAATGTGTTTGACTTTCATTTGATATAATTAGCTTTGTTTAATTGTGTTTGACTTTCATTTGATTCAGTTAGCTTTATTGAATGCATTTGACTTTCATTTGATTCAAGAAGATTTGTTTGAATGTGTTTGACTTTCATTTGATTCAATTAGCTTTTCTTGAATGTGTTTGACTTTCATTTGATTCAATTAGCTTTGTAGAAAGCATTTAACTTTCATTTGATTAAATTAGCTTTGTTGAACGCATTTGATTTTCATTTGATTCAAAAAGCTTTGTTTGATTGTGTTTGACATTCATTTCATTCAATTAGGTTTTTTTAAATGTGTTTGACGTTCATTGGATTCAATTAGGTTTGTTTGAATGTGTTTGACTTTCATTCGATTCAATTAGCTTTGATAAATGCATTTGACTTTCATTTGATTAAAAAAGCTCTGTTTGAATGTGTTTGACTTTCATTTGATTCAATTAGCTTTATTGAATGTATTTGACTTTCATTTGATTAAAAAGAAGATGTGTTTGAATGTGTTTGACTTTCATTTGATTCAATTAGCATTGCTTGAACGTGTTTAACTTTCATTTGATTCAATTAGCTTTGTAGAATGCATTTGACTTTCATTTGATTAAATTAGCTTTGTTGAATACATTTGACTTTCATTTGATTCAGAAAGCTTTGTATGAATGTGTTTGACTTTCATTTGATTTAATTACCTTAGTTTGAAAGTGTTTGACTTTTATTTGATTTAAAAAGCTTTGTTTGAATGTGTTTGAATTTCATTTGATTCAATTAGCTTTCTTTGAATGTGTTTGACTTTCATTTGATTCGTTTAGCTTTGTAGAATGCATTTGACTTTCATATGATTTAATTAGCTTTGTTGAACGTAATTGACTTTCATTTGATTCGGAAAGCTTTATTTGAATGTGTTTAACTTTCATTTGATTCAATTAGCTTTATAGAATGCATTTGACTTTCTTTTGATTCAAAAAGCTCTGTTTGAATGTGTTTGACTTCCATTTGATTTAATTAAGTTTGTTTGAATGTGTTTGACTTTCATTCGATTCAATTAGGTTTGTTTGAATGTGTTTGACTTTCATTTGATTCAATTAGGTTTATTTGAATGTGTTTGACTTTCATTGGATTCAATTAGGTTTGTTAGAATGTGTTTGCCTCTCATTTGATTCAATTAGCTTTGTTGAATGCATTAGACTTTAATTTGATTCAAGAAGCTTTTTTTGAATGTGTTTGAATTTCATTTGATTCAATTAGCTTTTTACAATGCATTTTACTTTCATTTGATTTAATTAGCTTTGTTAAATGTACTTGACTTTCGTTTTATTCAGAAAGTTTTGTTTGAATGTGTTTGACTTTCATTTGATTTAATTAACTTTGTTTGAATGTGTTTTGACTTTGATTTGATTCGTTTAGCTTTGTAGAATGCATTTGACTTTAATTTGATTGAAAAAGCTTTATTTGAATGTGTTTGACTTTCATTCGAATCAATTAGCTTTGATGAATGCATTTGACTTTCATTTGATTCAGTTAGCTTTATTGAATGCATTTGACTTTCATTTGATTCAAGAAGATTTGTTTGAATGTGTTTGACTTTCATTTGATTCAATTAGCTTTTCTTGAATGTGTTTGACTTTCATTTGATTCAATTAGCTTTGTAGAAAGCATTTGACTTTCATTTGATTAAATTAGCTTTGTTGAATGCATTTGACTTTCATTTGATTCAGAAAGCTTTGTTGGAATGTGTTTGACTTTCATTTGATTTAATTAGCTTTGTTTGAATGTGTTTAACTTTTATTTGATTCAAAAAGCTTTGTTTGAATGTGTTTGAATTTCATTTGATTCAATTAGCTATCTTTGAATGTGTTTGACTTTCATTTGATTCAATTAGCTTTATTGAATGTATTTGACTTTCATTTGATTCAAGAAGATGTGTTTGAATGTGTTTGACTTTCATTTGATTCAATTAGCTTTGCTTGAACGTGTTTGACTTTCATTTGATTCAATTAGCTTTGTAGAATGCATTTGACTTTCATTTGATTAAATTAGCTTTGTTGAATACATTTGACTTTCATTTGATTCAGAAAGCTTTGTATGAATGTGTTTGACTTTCATTTGATTTAATTAGCTTAGTTTGAAAGTGTTTGACTTTTATTTGATTCAAAAAGCTTTGTTTGAATGTGTTTGACTTTCATTTGATTCAATTAGGTTTGTTTGAATGTGTTTGACTTTCATTTGATTCGTTTAACTTTGTAGAACGCATTTGACTTTCATTTGATTTAATTAGCTTTGTTGAACGCAATTGACTTTCATTTGATTCAGAAAGCTTTATTTGAATGTGTTTGATTTTCATTTGATTCAATTAGCTTTATAGAATGCATTTGACTTTCATTTGATTCAAAAAGCTCTGTTTGAATGTGTTTGACTTCCATTTTATTTAATTAAGTTTGTTTGAATGTGTTTGACTTTCATTCGATTCAATTAGGTTTGTTTGAATGTGTTTGACTTTCATTTGATTCAATTAGGTTTGTTAGAATGTGTTTGCCTCTCATTTGATTCAATTAGCTTTGTTGAATGCATTAGACTTTAATTTGATTCAAGAAGCTTTTTTTGAATGTGTTTGAATTTATATTTGATTCAATTAGCTTTTTACAATGCATTTGACTTTCATATTTGATTTAATTAGCTTTGTTAAATGTACTTGACTTTCGTTTGATTCAGAAAGCTTTGTTTGAATGTGTTTGACTTTCATTTGATTTAATTAACTTTGTTTGGATGTGTTTTGACTTTTATTTGATTCAACAAGCTTTGTTTGAATGTGTTTGACTTTCTTTTTATTTAATTAGCTTTGTTTGAATGTGTTTGACTTTCATTTGATTCAATTAGCTTTGTACAATGCATTTGACTTTCATTTTATTTAATTGGATTTATTAAATGTATTTGACTTTCATTTGATTCAGAAAGCTTTGTTTGAATGTGTTTGACTTTCATTTGATTTAATTAGCTTTGTTTAAATGTGTTTGACTTTGATTTGATTCGTTGAGCTTTGTAAAATGCATTTGACTTTAATTTGATTGAAAAAGCTTTATTTGAATGTGTTTGACTTTCATTCGAATCAATTAGCTTTGATGAATGCATTTGACTTTCATTTTATTCAAAAAGCTCTGTTTGAATATGTTTGACTTTCCTTTGATTCAATTAGCTTATATAGAATGTGTTTGACTTTCATTTGATTTAATTAGCTTTGTTTAATTGTGTTTGACTTTCATTTGATTTAGTTAGCTTTATTGAATGCATTTGACTTTCATTTGATTCAAGAAGATTTGTTTGAATGTGTTTCACTTTCATTTGATTCAATTAGCTTTTCTTGAATGTGTTTGACTTTCATTTGATTCAATTAGCTTTGTAGAAAGCATTTGACTTTCATTTGATTAAATTAGCTTTGTTGAATGCATTTGACTTTCATTTGATTCAGAAAGCTTTATTGGAATGTGTTTGAATTTCATTTGATTTAATTAGCTTTGTTTGAATGTGTTTGACTTTTATTTGATTCAAAAAGCTTTGTTTTAATGTGTTTGAATTTCATTTGATTCAATTAGCTTTCTTTGAATGTATTTGACTTTCATTTGATTCGTTTAGCTTTGTAGAATGCATTTGACTTTCATTTGATTTAATTAGCTTTGTTAACGCTCTGTTTGGATGTGTTTGACTTTCATTTGATTCAATTAGCTTTATTGAATGTATTTGACTTTCATTTGATTCAAGAAGATGTGTTTGAATGTGTTTGACTTTCATTTGATTCAATTAGCTTTGCTTGAACGTGTTTGACTTTCATTTGATTCAATTAGCTTTGTAGAATGCATTTGACTTTCATTTGATTAAATTAGCTTTGTTGAATACATTTGACTTTCATTTGATTCAGAAAGCTTTGTATGAATGTGTTTGACTTTCATTTGATTTAATTAGCTTAGTTTGAAAGTGTTTGACTTTTATTTGATTCAAAAAGCTTTGTTTGAATGTGTTTGACTTTCATTTGATTCAATTAGGTTTGTTTGAATGTGTTTGACTTTCATTTGATTAGTTTAACTTTGTAGAACGCATTTGACTTTCATTTAATTTAATTAACTTTGTTGAACGCAATTGACTTTCATTTGATTCAGAAAGCTTTATTTGAATGTGTTTGACTTTCATTTGATTCAATTAGCTTTATAGAATGCATTTGACTTTCATTTGATTCAAAAAGCTCTGTTTGAATGTGTTTGACTTCCATTTGATTTAATTAAGTTTGTTTGAATGTGTTTGACTTTCATTCGATTCAATTATGGTTTGTTTGAATGTGTTTAACTTTCATTTGATTCAATTAGGTTTGTTTGAATGTGTTTGACTTTCATTGGATTCGATTAGGTTTGTTAGAATGTCTTTGCCTCTCATTTTATTCAATTAGCTTTGTTGAATGCATTAGACTTTAATTTGATTCAAAAAGCTTTTTTTGAATGTGTTTGAATTTATATTTGATTCAATTAGCTTTTTACAATGCATTTGACTTTCATTTGATTTAATTAGCTTTGTTAAATGTACTTGACTTTCGTTTGATTCAGAAAGCTTTGTTTGAATGTGTTTGACTTTCTTTTTATTTAATTAGCTTTTTTTGAATGTCTTTGACTTTCATTTGATATTAGCTTTGTACAATGCATTTGACTTTCATTTGATTTAATTAGATTTATTAAATGTATTTGACTTTCATTTGATTCAGAAAGCTTTGTTTGAATGTGTTTGACTTTCATTTGATTTAATTAGCTTTGTTTAAATGTGTTTGACTTTGATTTTATTCGTTTAGCTTTGTATAATGCATTTGACTTTAATTTGATTGAAAAAGCTTTATTAGAATGTGTTTGACTTTCATTCGAATCAATTAGCTTTGATGAATGCATTTGACTTTCATTTTATTCAAAAAGCTCTGTTTGAATATGTTTGACTTTCCTTTGATTCAATTAGCTTATATAGAATGTGTTTGACTTTCATTTGATTTAATTAGCTTTGTTTAATTGTGTTTGACTTTCATTTGATTCAGTTAGCTTTATTGAATTCATTTGACTTTCATTTGATTCAAGAAGATTTGTTTAAATGTGTTTGACTTTCATTTGATTCAATTAGCTTTTCTTGAATGTGTTTGACTTTCATTTGATTCAATTAGCTTTGTAGAAAGCATTTGACTTTCATTTGATTAAATTAGCTTTGTTGAATGCATTTGACTTTCATTTGATTCAGAAAGCTTTATTGGAATGTGTTTGACTTTCATTTTATTTAATTAACTTTGTTTGAATGTGTTTGACTTTTATTTGATTCAACAAGCTTTGTGTGAATGTGTTTGACTTTCTTTTTTATTTAATTAGCTTTGTTTGAATGTGTTTGACTTTCATTTGATTCAATTAGCTTTGTACAATGCATTTGACTTTCATTTGATTTAATTAGATTTATTAAATGTATTTGACTTTCATTTGATTCAGAAAGCTTTGTTTGAATGTGTTTGACTTTCATTTGATTTAATTAGCTTTGTTTGAATGTGTTTGACTTTGATTTGATTCGTTTAGCTTTGTAGAATGCATTTGACTTTAATTTGATTGAAAAAGCTTTATTTGAATGTGTTTGACTTTCATTCGAATCAATTAGCTTTGATGAATGCATTTGACTTTCATTTTATTCAAAAAGCTCTGTTTGAATATGTTTGACTTTCCTTTGATTCAATTAGCTTATATAGAATGTGTTTGACTTTCATTTGATTTAATTAGCTTTGTTTAATTGTGTTTGACTTTCATTTGATTCAGTTAGCTTTATTGAATGCATTTGACTTTCATTTGATTCAAGAAGATTTGTTTAAATGTGTTTGACTTTCATTTGATTCAATTAGCTTTTCTTGAATGTGTTTGACTTTCATTTGATTCAATTAGCCTTGTAGAAAGTATTTGACTTTCATTTGATTAAATTAGCTTTGTTGAATGCATTTGACTTTCATTTGATTCAGAAAGCTTTATTGGAATGTGTTTGACTTTCATTTGATTTAATTAGCTTTGTTTGAATGTGTTTGACTTTTATTTGATTCAAAAAGCTTTGTTTTAATGTGTTTGAATTTCATTTGATTCAATTAGCTTTCTTTGAATGTATTTGACTTTCATTTGATTCGTTTAGCTTTGTAGAATGCATTTGACTTTCATTTGATTTAATTAGCTTTGTTAACGCTCTGTTTGGATGTGTTTGACTTTCATTTGATTCAATAAGCTTTATTAAATGTATTTGACTTTCATTTGATTCAAGAAGATGTGCTTGAATGTGTTTGACTTTCATTTGATTCAATTAGCTTTGCTTGAACGTGTTTGACTTTCATTTGATTCAATTAGCTTTGTAGAATGCATTTGACTTTCATTTGATTAAATTAGCTTTGTTGAATACATTTGACTTTCATTTGATTCAGAAAGCTTTGTATGAATGTGTTTGACTTTCATTTGATTTAATTAGCTTAGTTTGAAAGTGTTTGACTTTTATTTGATTCAAAAAGCTTTGTTTGAATGTGTTTGACTTTCATTTGATTCAATTAGGTTTGTTTGAATGTGTTTGACTTTCATTTGATTCGTTTAACTTTGTAGAACGCATTTGACTTTCATTTGATTTAATTAGCTTTGTTGAACGCAATTGACTTTCATTTGATTCAGAAAGCTTTATTTGAATGTGTTTGACTTTCATTTGATTCAATTAGCTTTATAGAATGCATTTGACTTTCATTTGATTCAAAAAGCTCTGTTTGAATGTGTTTGACTTCCATTTGATTTAATTAAGTTTGTTTGAATGTGTTTGACTTTCATTCGATTCAATTAGGTTTGTTTGAATGTGTTTAACTTTCATTTGATTCAATTAGGTTTGTTTGAATGTATTTGACTTTCATTGGATTCGATTAGGTTTGTTAGAATGTCTTTGCCTCTCATTTTATTCAATTAGCTTTGTTGAATGCATTAGACTTTAATTTGATTCAAGAAGCTTTTTTTGAATGTGTTTGAATTTATATTTGATTCAATTAGCTTTTTACAATGCATTTGACTTTCATTTGATTTAATTAGCTTTGTTAAATGTACTTGACTTTCGTTTGATTCAGAAAGCTTTGTTTGAATGTGTTTGACTTTCTTTTTATTTAATTAGCTTTTTTTGAATGTCTTTGACTTTCATTTGATATTAGCTTTGTACAATGCATTTGACTTTCATTTGATTTAATTAGATTTATTAAATGTATTTGACTTTCATTTGATTCAGAAAGCTTTGTTTGAATGTGTTTGACTTTCATTTGATTTAATTAGCTTTGTTTAAATGTGTTTGACTTTGATTTTATTCGTTTAGCTTTGTATAATGCATTTGACTTTAATTTGATTGAAAAAGCTTTATTAGAATGTGTTTGACTTTCATTCGAATCAATTAGCTTTGATGAATGCATTTGACTTTCATTTTATTCAAAAAGCTCTGTTTGAATATGTTTGACTTTCCTTTGATTCAATTAGCTTATATAGAATGTGTTTGACTTTCATTTGATTTAATTAGCTTTGTTTAATTATGTTTGACTTTCATTTGATTCAGTTAGCTTTATTGAATTCATTTGACTTTCATTTGATTCAAGAAGATTTGTTTAAATGTGTTTGACTTTCATTTGATTCAATTAGCTTTTCTTGAATGTGTTTGACTTTCATTTGATTCAATTAGCTTTGTAGAAAGCATTTGACTTTCATTTGATTAAATTAGCTTTGTTGAATGCATTTGACTTTCATTTGATTCAGAAAGCTTTATTGGAATGTGTTTGACTTTCATTTGATTTAATTAGCTTTGTTTGAATGTGTTTGACTTTTATTTGATTCAAAAAGCGTTGTTTTAATGTATTTGAATTTCATTTGATTCAATTAGCTTTCTTTGAATGTATTTGACTTTCATTTGATTCGTTTAGCTTTGTAGAATGCATTTGACTTTCATTTGATTTAATTAGCTTTGTTAACGCTCTGTTTGGATGTGTTTGACTTTCATTTGATTCAATAAGCTTTATTGAATGTATTTGACTTTCATTTGATTCAAGAAGATGTGCTTGAATGTGTTTGACTTTCATTTGATTCAATTAGCTTTGCTTGAACGTGTTTGACTTTCATTTGATTCAATTAGCTTTATAGAATGCATTTGACTTTCATTTGATTAAATTAGCTTTGTTGAATACATTTTAACTTTCATTTGATTCAGAAAGCTTTGTATGAATGTGTTTGACTTTCATTTGATTTAATTAGCTTAGTTTGAAAGTGTTTGACTTTATTTGATTCAAAAAGCTTTGTTTGAATGTGTTTGACTTTCATTTGATTCAATTAGGTTTGTTTGAATGTGTTTGACTTTCATTTGATTCGTTTAACTTTGTAGAACGCATTCGACTTTCATTTGATTTAATTAGCTTTGTTGAACGCAATTGACTTTCATTTGATTCAGAAAGCTTTATTTGAATGTGTTTGACTTTCATTTGATTCAATTAGCTTTATAGAATGCATTTGACTTTCATTTGATTCAAAAAGCTCTGTTTGAATGTGTTTGACTTCCATTTGATTTAATTAAGTTTGTTTGAATGTGTTTGACTTTCATTCGATTCAATTAGGTTTGTTTTAATGTGTTTAACTTTCATTTGATTCAATTAGGTTTGTTTGAAATGTGTTTGACTTTCATTGGATTCGATTAGGTTTGTTAGAATGTCTTTGCCTCTCATTTTATTCAATTAGCTTTGTTGAATGCATTAGACTTTAATTTGATTCAAGAAGCTTTTTTTGAATGTGTTTGAATTTATATTTGATTCAATTAGCTTTTTACAATGCATTTGACTTTCATTTGATTTAATTAGCTTTGTTAAATGTACTTGACTTTCGTTTGATTCAGAAAGCTTTGTTTGAATGTGTTTGACTTTCATTTGATTTAATTAACTTTGTTTGAATGTGTTTGACTTTTATTTGATTCAACAAGCTTTGTACAATGCATTTGACTTTCATTTGATTTAATTAGATTTATTAAATGTATTTGACTTTCATTTGATTCAGAAAGCTTTGTTTGAATGTGTTTGACTTTCATTTGATTTAATTAGCTTTGTTTGAATGTGTTTGACTTTGATTTGGTTCGTTTAGCTTTGTAGAATGCATTTGACTTTAATTTTGATTGAAAAAGCTTTATTTGAATGTGTTTGACTTTCATTCGAATCAATTAGCTTTGATGAATGCATTTGACTTTCATTTTATTCAAAAAGCTCTGTTTGAATATGTTTGACTTTCCTTTGATTCAATTAGCTTATATAGAATGTGTTTGACTTTCATTTGATTTAATTAGCTTTGTTTAATTGTGTTTGACTTTCATTTGATTCAGTTAGCTTTATTGAATGCATTTGACTTTCATTTGATTCAAGAAGATTTGTTTGAATGTGTTTGACTTTCATTTGATTCAATTAGCTTTTCTTGAATGTGTTTGACTTTCATTTGATTCAATTAGCTTTGTAGAAAGCATTTGACTTTCATTTGATTAAATTAGCTTTGTTGAATGCATTTGACTTTCATTTGATTCAGAAAGCTTTATTGGAATGTGTTTGACTTTCATTTGATTTAATTAGCTTTGTTTGAATGTGTTTGACTTTTATTTGATTCAAAAAGCTTTGTTTTAATGTGTTTGAATTTCATTTGATTCAATTAGCTTTCTTTGAATGTATTTGACTTTCATTTGATTCGTTTAGCTTTGTAGAATGCATTTGACTTTCATTTGATTTAATTAGCTTTGTTAACGCTCTGTTTGGATGTGTTTGACTTTCATTTGATTCAATTAGCTTTATTGAATGTATTTGACTTTCATTTGATTTAAGAAGATGTGTTTGAATGTGTTTGACTTTCATTTGATTCAATTAGCTTTGCTTGAACGTGTTTGACTTTCATTTGATTCAATTAGCTTTGTAGAATGCATTTGACTTTCATTTGATTAAATTAGCTTTGTTGAATACATTTGACTTTCATTTGATTCAGAAAGCTTTGTATGAATGTGTTTGACTTTCATTTGATTTAATTAGCTTAGTTTGAAAGTGTTTGACTTTTTATTTGATTCAAAAAGCTTTGTTTGAATGTGTTTGACTTTCATTTGATTCAATTAGGTTTGTTTGAATGTGTTTGACTTTCATTTGATTCGTTTAACTTTGTAGAACGCATTTGACTTTTGTTTCGGGGTTTTCTGATGTCCTGCGGGAGAGTTACAATTCCGAGACTGGAACCGGACGCCTGTACCTGCAAAATAACGGAGACTCCTGAGAGCTCCGCCTCCAACGGTCAAGTTAGTACCTGATTAAGGAGTAATTAATACAGAAATTAAAGTAATAAGGTCTCTCTAGGTGAGAGTATTTAATGTAGGTAATCTGCTTTGCTAGCGAGATCAGCCGGTTATTAGTGTGTTCTGTAAATTATTCGGTCCCCTGATTAATGAGGATTAATCGAGTATTTATAGCCTTGGGAGCGTGCAACTCTCTAGGTTTAAGGTAAACCTAGGGCCGAACGGGCTTCTAGACTGAAATGGGCCTTGATGGCCGGTTGTCCCATTTGGCATGGGTGGACACGTGGCGTG
>NW_018745399.1:0-22062 GCF_001683475.1 Chenopodium quinoa
ACAGCTCCGATAGAGAGATATTTCTCTCACAGTGCTGTGCTTACGACGTATTTGTCGTCTCTTACCGTTGTAATAACGGTTCTGAACTTTTGCAATAGCCGCGGTACTATCGCAATGGATCAAGACAGCCGGTAATGGCTTTTCCCATAGGGGAATTTCACCTAGCAGGCCTCTTAACCAACCTGCTTCTTCACTAGCCGTAGCTAGTGCTATCATTTCTGACTCCATGGTGGACTGAGCCAAAATAGTCTGTTTCTTAGACTTCCAAGATACAGCTCCACCGGCTATAGAAAAAATATATCCACTAGTAGCCTTAGAGTCATCTGATAAGGTGTTCCAGTCAGCATCACTATAGCCTTCTAGTACAGCTGGAAACCTTTCATAATGCAACCCTAGGTTCATGGTCCTCAAAGGTATCTCATGACCCTTTCAATAGCATGCCAATGCTCATTACCAGGACTAGTAAACCTGCCTAACAATCCCACGACATAGGCAATGTCGGGTCTAGTACAATCAGTGGCATACCGAAGGCTGCCAATGATGCTCGCATAATCAGATTGCCTTACGGCATCACCAGTGTTCTTAAATAATTTAACACTGGGATCATAAGGTGTACTAGCAGGTTTACAGTCAAAGTAATATATTTCTTTAGGATCTTCTCAATGTAATGAGATTGATCCAAAGAAACTCCATTTTCTGTCCTAGTAATCTTAATTCCAAGGATTACATTAGCCTCTCCTAGGTCTTTCATATCAAACTCAGCATTCAACAATAGCTTTACATCATTCACAGCATGAATGTTCGAGCCAAAAATTAACAAGTCATCCACATATAGACAAATTATAGTGCATATGTCCTTCTCAAATTTTACATATATGCATTTGTCACTACCATTTATCTTAAAACCATGTGAGATGACTAAGTTATCAAATTTTTCATGCCATTGTTTAGGTGCTTGTTTGAGACCATAAAGAGATTTATCTAGCTTACATACCAGATGCTCTTTTCCTTGAACAATGAATCCTTCCGGTTGATCCATGTAGATTTCTTCTTCCAATTCACCGTTCAAGAATGCAGTCTTCACATCCATTTGATGTACTACAAGATTAAAAACAGAAGCAAGAGATATTAATACTCTAATAGATGTTACTCTAGTTACAGGTGAATAGGTATCAAAGAAATCAACATTCTCCCTTTGTCTGTAGCCTTTAGCTACCAAACGGGCTTTGAACTTATCAATGGTCCCATCAACTTTCAGCTTTCTTTTTAGGACCCATTGCAACCAATTGACTTGCAGCCTGGTGGCAACTCAGTTAGATGCCAAGTTCGATTAGACTCAAGTCCCGTCGTTCACGGCTTCTTGCCATAAATCTGCATCCACTGAGGTTAGAGCTTCTTGGAGGGTAGAAGGATCCTCCTCTACATTCAGAACTACAAAGTCTGGGCCGAAGTCTTTAGCTACTCTAGCCCGCTTGCTCTTTTTAGTTCGGGTTCAGCATCCAAGTCTTGTGAGTTAGACCTGTCTTTAGGAATAATAGAGGAGGACGAGCCCCCACTATTTCTAGATTTAAAAGGAAACCTGTCCTCATAAAAATCAACATCATTAGATTCAATAATTACTCGTGCACAAAATCAAAGAATCTATATGCTTTACTATTAACAGCATAGCCAATGAATACACATTCATAAGCTCTACTAGCTAACTTAACTCTTTTAGGATCAGGAATCCTAACATATGCCAGACAACCCCAAGTTCTGAAATAAGAAATGTTAGGTTGTTTGTTACGAAGTAATTCATAAGGAGAAATCTTACTCTTAGTCTTTGGAATACGGTTCAAGACATAACAAACAGTGAGAAGAATTTCTCCCCACCAATGATCAGCAGCACCAGAATTTAAGGAAATAGCAACTACTAACTCAGTAAAGGTTCTATTTTTCCTTTCAGCCTTACCATTCATTTCTGGAGAATAAGGAGCTGATCTTTCATGTATGATACCATGTGAGTTATAAAACTCTACAAAAGCATCAGTATACTCAGTTCCACGATCACTACGCAACCTTTTTATTTGCTTGTTGAACTGATTCTCAAACTCTGTCACAAACAACTTAAACATATCAAAAGCATCACTCTTATTTTTCATCAAATAAACACGAGTATAATCAGAACAATCATCAATAAAGGTGATGAAATATCGTTGTCCATTTCTGGTCAGCGTTCCATTATATTCACAAATATCAGAATGAATTAAATCTAACGGTTCTGAGTTTCTAACAACAGACTTATGAGGTGTTTTTGTAATCTTAGCCTGACTACAAAAATCACATTTATCAAAGTCATTGAGGGAAACATTAGGGATAAGGCCTAAATTGCTCATATTTTTTATGAGTCTTTTGTTCACATGACAGAGTCTAGCATGCCAAATATTAACAGAAGAAGACAACATATAAGCAGAATCAGAAATTTTATTAATCTCAACATTCAGTTTAAACATGCCATCAGTAGCATAACCTTTCCCTACAAACATTCCATTCTTAGTTAAAGTAAATAAATCGGAACCTATGGTTTGTGTAAAACCAGCCTTATAAGAAGAAAACCAGAAACTAAGTTCTTTCTCATTTCCGGAGTGTGCAGTACATCCTTCAGAATGAGAGTCCTGCCAGAAGTAAACTTCAACTCAACATTACCAATACCAGCAACATTAGTGGAATGGGAATCACCCAACAGCACTTTCTTATCATCGGTGTTTTCAGAATAAGTTTTAAACATCCGACGATCATAGCAGACATGGCGTGTAGCGCCTACCACCACCCTTCTGATCCACCAATAAGGTTGATCTCAGTAATCATAGCCACAAGTGGCTCTTCTATCATGCTAGCCTGTGGTACAGGGTTAGGCATGTTCCTGCACTTTCGTGCCATATGGCCTGGTTTTCCACACCTATAACATAGGAATTGACCAGTACCATTCTTAGGGGGTTGAATTTTGTTTTCCATCGTTCTTTTGAACATTCTGTTTATTTTGTTGAAGTTATTCTTCCGGTTCTGAGGCTTGAAGTTCTTACCAGCGGGCTTGAGAACTGCAGCAGAACGCTTAGGAGCATTGTTTGCAGAGAGCTGTAAGACTTCTTCTTTCTGGTCCTGTTTTCTGGATTCTTCCTCTATACGGAGCCGAGTAATCAAACTCTCTAAGGAAAATTCCTTAGTCTTGTGCCTGAGACTGTTTTTGAAATCTTTCCAAGAAGGAGGCAACTTGTCAATTATAACAGCAATCTGAAATTGTTCATCAAGAGCCATACCTTCGGAAATTATCTCATGGGCAATTTTCTGAAGTTCGTGGGACTGCACTTCCACGGACTTATCATCAGTCATCTGGAATTTCAGGTACCTGCTAACAGCATACTTTTTGGCACCGGCTTCTTCGTCATATTTTTTGCAGGGCATCCCACAAATCCTTAGCGGTGTTTTCCAGATATAATAGTCATACAGGTTATCAGACAGACCATTAAGAATATAGTTTTTGCACATGAAATCGTTTCATTCAATTTCAGAATTCCAATACACTAGATCATCTTGTTCAGCATTATCAGGAATAACAGGCCTAGGGACAGTCAATACAGAATGAACTTTTTTAACAGTTAAGAAAAACTGCATTTTCTGTTTCCATAAAATGAGCGCCTTCAAAACGGAAGGGCTTGTTAAGGTCATTGGACATAGTTATTTCCTCGGTAGACATGATGATATAAGGCAGAAAAGAATGTTCTAAAATTGTTATAAACCGAACTGCTGTAAACAATAAAAACAGAACAAAGTTACCGGGAAATAGACTGAGTCGCGGACTATGTCGCTCTCTTTAGAACATTCACGGTACTGCCCTTTAATTTGTGCAAGCAGCTCGTACAACAACCGGATGTTCCCCAGGATAAAACAGCCTTCTCTATTGTAATTATACCGGTGGAACTGCACAAAACCACCGGGCAACTAAACACCAAAAAAGAAAAGAAACTGCTCGAGGGTTTTTGTTTTTGTGAGGAAAAATAGAGAGGAGAAGAAGATTGCTTTCTGTATTTGTGTGTTAAAAAACAGGAAATCAACACGCCTTTTATAGGAAAAATTGCAACGTAACTGCTGCTGTTTAATTAGGCACTAATCACGCAATTAAAACGGTCATAAGTTGAACGTTCAAAACGGTTACAAGATTAATGCGTGGCAAAACGTTTAGCAAAAAATCAGTGAAAACGTTTGCATGATTAACGCTCCATTAATCAGTTTTGAAAAAACGGTCAAATGTAATCAGTCAAAAACGTTTAGCAAAAATCAAGGAACTAATCACGCAATTAGCCTTGTCCAAAAAATAAGTTTATTTAATAAACCCGACCCAACCCAACCCAACCCAACCCGGCCCGGCCCGGCTCGGTTCGGTTCGGCGCGCGTGTGTGTGATAGATGGTTTACCATATAGGTCCTCCCTCTCCACAAAATGTGGGTAGCCCAAGGGCCACACCCCTTTAGCCCACTCTCTATATTATAAAGAGAGTAAAACTCTCATTTCCCACCAATGTGGGACTTTGAGTTTTTTCACAAAATTCACACACTACACACTTGTTGTTCCAACAATCCCCCACTTGAATTTTTTGAAAACATTTTCGAGCAGAATCCATACATATATAGGTTGCGCATAAACAGAAGTGTTTTTCAACTTGAACTTCGACGTAGTGAGTACGATTCAGATTCAACAAGGGTGACTCGAAGTTTTGAACCCTATCTCTGACAACGTACCACACACAACCTACTCTTGGTGTTGTTCTAGACCCGTGCTATTTCGGCCATGCACGTCTATCCCAGTGTAGTGAATGCTCTAGAAATGCTGCCACACATTTCATAGGAAGCGGCCTAACTTCCACATTCACATAGGTGAATCTATCAAGAGTACTCCTGTAGCTTGGTACTCCACTCCAAATTGGAGTATAGATTTCATTAAGAGTTCCTATTAACTCATCCTTGATCGCTTCAGGAAATTATGTCTTTTGAACATATTCAACTCATAACACACCATAACTTGTTATTACCCTTTGAACCTATTTCTTGGGATCTCCAGTTCATAGGTTGGGTTACCATTCATTTCAATGGCAATAGTCCCATTTTCTTAGAGGAAAAATGGACTTTCTCCCTAGCTAATCCTTTCGTCAAAGGATCAGCCAAGTTATTCTCAGTGCGTACGTGATCCACTCTAACAGCTCCGATAGAGAGATATTCTCTCACAGTGCTGTGCTTACGACGTATTTGTCGTCTCTTACCGTTGTAATAACGGTTCTGAACTTTTGCAATAGCCGCGGTACTATCGCAATGGATCAAGACAGCCGGTAATGGCTTTTCCCATAGGGGAATTTCACCTAGCAGGCCTCTTAACCAACCTGCTTCTTCACTAGCCGTAGCTAGTGCTATCATTTCTGACTCCATGGTGGACTGAGCCAAAATAGTCTGTTTCTTAGACTTCCAAGATACAGCTCCACCGGCTATAGAAAAAATATATCCACTAGTAGCCTTAGAGTCATCTGATAAGGTGTTCCAGTCAGCATCACTATAGCCTTCTAGTACAGCTGGAAACCTTTCATAATGCAACCCTAGGTTCATGGTCCTCTTAAGGTATCTCATGACCCTTTCAATAGCATGCCAATGCTCATTACCAGGACAACTAGTAAACCTGCCTAACAATCCCACGACATAGGCAATGTCGGGTCTAGTACAATCAGTGGCATACCGAAGGCTGCCAATGATGCTCGCATAATCAGATTGCCTTACGGCATCACCAGTGTTCTTAAATAATTTAACACTGGGATCATAAGGTGTACTAGCAGGTTTACAGTCAAAGTAACTATATTTCTTTAGGATCTTCTCAATGTAATGAGATTGATCCAAAGAAACTCCATTTTCTGTCCTAGTAATCTTAATTCCAAGGATTACATTAGCCTCTCCTAGGTCTTTCATATCAAACTCAGCATTCAACAATAGCTTTACATCATTCACAGCATGAATGTTCGAGCCAAAAATTAACAAGTCATCCACATATAGACAAATTATAGTGCATATGTCCTTCTCAAATTTTACATATATGCATTTGTCACTACCATTTATCTTAAAACCATGTGAGATGACTAAGTTATCAAATTTTTCATGCCATTGTTTAGGTGCTTGTTTGAGACCATAAAGAGATTTATCTAGCTTACATACCAGATGCTCTTTTCCTTGAACAATGAATCCTTCCGGTTGATCCATGTAGATTTCTTCTTCCAATTCACCGTTCAAGAATGCAGTCTTCACATCCATTTGATGTACTACAAGATTAAAAACAGAAGCAAGAGATATTAATACTCTAATAGATGTTACTCTAGTTACAGGTGAATAGGTATCAAAGAAATCAACATTCTCCCTTTGTCTGTAGCCTTTAGCTACCAAACGGGCTTTGAACTTATCAATGGTCCCATCAACTTTCAGCTTTCTTTTTAGGACCCATTTGCAACCAATTGACTTGCAGCCTGGTGGCAACTCAGTTAGATGCCAAGTTCGATTAGACTCAAGTGAGTCCATTTCGTCGTTCACGGCTTCTTGCCATAAATCTGCATCCACTGAGGTTAGAGCTTCTTGGAGGGTAGAAGGATCCTCCTCTACATTCAGAACTACAAAGTCTGGGCCGAAGTCTTTAGCTACTCTAGCCCGCTTGCTCTTTCTTAGTTCGGGTTCAGCATCCAAGTCTTGTGAGTTAGACCTGTCTTTAGGAATAATAGAGGAGGACGAGCCCCCACTATTTCTAGATTTAAAAGGAAACCTGTCCTCATAAAAATCAACATCATTAGATTCAATAATTACTCGTGCACTTAAATCAAAGAATCTATATGCTTTACTATTAACAGCATAGCCAATGAATACACATTCATAAGCTCTACTAGCTAACTTAACTCTTTTAGGATCAGGAATCCTAACATATGCCAGACAACCCCAAGTTCTGAAATAAGAAATGTTAGGTTGTTTGTTACGAAGTAATTCATAAGGAGAAATCTTACTCTTAGTCTTTGGAATACGGTTCAAGACATAACAAACAGTGAGAAGAATTTCTCCCCACCAATGATCAGCAGCACCAGAATTTAAGGAAATAGCAACTACTAACTCAGTAAAGGTTCTATTTTTCCTTTCAGCCTTACCATTCATTTCTGGAGAATAAGGAGCTGATCTTTCATGTATGATACCATGTGAGTTATAAAACTCTACAAAAGCATCAGTATCATACTCAGTTCCACGATCACTACGCAACCTTTTTATTTGCTTGTTGAACTGATTCTCAAACTCTGTCACAAACAACTTAAACATATCAAAAGCATCACTCTTATTTTTCATCAAATAAACACGAGTATAATCAGAACAATCATCAATAAAGGTGATGAAATATCGTTGTCCATTTCTGGTCAGCGTTCCATTATATTCACAAATATCAGAATGAATTAAATCTAACGGTTCTGAGTTTCTAACAACAGACTTATGAGGTGTTTTTGTAATCTTAGCCTGACTACAAAAATCACATTATCAAAGTCATTGAGGGAAACATTAGGGATAAGGCCTAAATTGCTCATATTTTTTATGAGTCTTTTGTTCACATGACAGAGTCTAGCATGCCAAATATTAACAGAAGAAGACAACATATAAGCAGAATCAGAAATTTTATTAATCTCAACATTCAGTTTAAACATGCCATCAGTAGCATAACCTTTCCCTACAAACATTCCATTCTTAGTTAAAGTAAATAAATCGGAACCTATGGTTTGTGTAAAACCAGCCTTATTAAGAAGAAAACCAGAAACTAAGTTCTTTCTCATTTCCGGAGTGTGCAGTACATCCTTCAGAATGAGAGTCCTGCCAGAAGTAAACTTCAACTCAACATTACCAATACCAGCAACATTAGTGGAATGGGAATCACCCAACAGCACTTTCTTATCATCGGTGTTTTCAGAATAAGTTTTAAACATCCGACGATCATAGCAGACATGGCGTGTAGCGCCAGTGTCTACCCACCACCCTTCTGATCCACCAATAAGGTTGATCTCAGTAATCATAGCCACAAGTGGCTCTTCTATCATGCTAGCCTGTGGTACAGGGTTAGGCATGTTCCTGCACTTTCGTGCCATATGGCCTGGTTTTCCACACCTATAACATAGGAATTGACCAGTACCATTCTTAGGGGGTTGAATTTGTTGCTTTCCATCGTTCTTTTGAACATTCTGTTTATTTTTGTTGAAGTTATTCTTCCGGTTCTGAGGCTTGAAGTTCTTACCAGCGGGCTTGAGAACTGCAGCAGAACGCTTAGGAGCATTGTTTGCAGAGAGCTGTAAGACTTCTTCTTTCTGGTCCTGTTTTCTGGATTCTTCCTCTATACGGAGCCGAGTAATCAAACTCTCTAAGGAAAATTCCTTAGTCTTGTGCCTGAGACTGTTTTTGAAATCTTTCCAAGAAGGAGGCAACTTGTCAATTATAACAGCAATCTGAAATTGTTCATCAAGAGCCATACCTTCGGAAATTATCTCATGGGCAATTTTCTGAAGTTCGTGGGACTGCACTTCCACGGACTTATCATCAGTCATCTGGAATTTTAGGTACCTGCTAACAGCATACTTTTTGGCACCGGCTTCTTCGGTGTCATATTTTTTTGCAGGGCATCCCACAAATCCTTAGCGGTGTTTTCCAGATTATAATAGTCATACAGGTTATCAGACAGACCATTAAGAATATAGTTTTTGCACATGAAATCGGTTTCATTCCAAGTTTCAATTTCAGAATTCCAATACACTAGATCATCTTGTTCAGCATTATCAGGAATAACAGGCCTAGGGACAGTCAATACAGAATGAACTTTTTTAACAGTTAAGAAAAACTGCATTTTCTGTTTCCATCTTTTAAAATGAGCGCCTTCAAAACGGAAGGGCTTGTTAAGGTCATTGGACATAGTTATTTCCTCGGTAGACATGATGATTATAAAGGCAGAAAAGAATGTTCTAAAATTGTTATAAACCGAACTGCTGTAAACAATAAAAACAGAACAAAGTTACCGGGAAATAGACTGAGTCGCGGACTATGTCGCTTTCTTTAGAACATTCACGGTACTGCCCTTTAATTTGTGCAAGCAGCTCGTACAACAACCGGATGTTCCCCAGGATAAAACAGCCTTCTCTATTGTAATTATACCGGTGGAACTGCACAAAACCACCGGGCAACTAAACACCAAAAAAGAAAAGAAACTGCTCGAGGGTTTTGTTTTTGTGAGGAAAAATAGAGAGGAGAAGAAGATTGCTTTCTGTATTTTTTGTGTATCAAAAACAGGAAATCAACACGCCTTTTATAGGAAAAATTGCAACGTAACTGCTGCTGTTTAATTAGGCACTAATCACGCAATTAAAACGGTCATAAGTTGAACGTTCAAAACGGTTACAGAAGATTAATGCGTGGCAAAACGTTTAGCAAAAAATCAGTGAAAACGTTTGCATGATTAACGCTCCATTAATCAGTTTTGAAAAAACGGTCAAATGTAATCAGTCAAAAACGTTTAGCAAAAATCAAGGAACTAATCACGCAATTAGCCTTGTCCAAAAAATAAGTTTATTTAATAAACCCGACCCGACCCAACCCAACCCAACCCGGCCCGGCCCGGCTCGGCTCGGTTCGGTTCGGCGCGCGTGTGTGTGATAGATGGTTTACCATATAGGTCCTCCCTCTCCACAAAATGTGGGTAGCCCAAGGGCCACACCCCTTTAGCCCACTCTCTATATTATAAAGAGAGTAAAACTCTCATTTCCCACCAATGTGGGACTTTGAGTTTTTTTCACAAAATTCACACACTACACACTTGTTGTTCCAACAATCCCCCACTTGAATTTTTTGAAAACATTTTTTCGAGCAGAATCCATACATATATAGGTTGCGCATAAACAGAAGTGTTTTTCAACTTGAACTTCGACGTAGTGAGTACGATTCAGATTCAACAAGGGTGACTCGAAGTTTTGAACCCTATCTCTGACAACGTACCACACACAACCTACTCTTGGTGTTGTTCTAGACCCGTGCTATTTCGGCCATGCACGTCTATCCCAGTGTAGTGAATGCTCTAGAAATGCTGCCACACATTTCATAGGAAGCGGCCTAACTTCCACATTCACATAGGTGAATCTATCAAGAGTACTCCTGTAGCTTGGTACTCCACTCCAAATTGGAGTATAGATTTCATTAAGAGTTCCTATTAACTCATCCTTGATCGCTTCAGGAAATTATGTCTTTTGAACATATTCAACTCATAACACACCATAACTTGTTATTACCCTTTGAACCTATTTCTTGGGATCTCCAGTTCATAGGTTGGGTTACCATTATGTGTGGTTCATTTCAATGGCAATAGTCCCATTTTCTTAGAGGAAAAATGGACTTTCTCCCTAGCTAATCCTTTCGTCAAAGGATCAGCCAAGTTATTCTCAGTGCGTACGTGATCCACTCTAACAGCTCCGATAGAGAGATATTCTCTCACAGTGCTGTGCTTACGACGTATTTGTCGTCTCTTACCGTTGTAATAACGGTTCTGAACTTTTGCAATAGCCGCGGTACTATCGCAATGGATCAAGACAGCCGGTAATGGCTTTTCCCATAGGGGAATTTCACCTAGCAGGCCTCTTAACCAACCTGCTTCTTCACTAGCCGTAGCTAGTGCTATCATTTCTGACTCCATGGTGGACTGAGCCAAAATAGTCTGTTTCTTAGACTTCCAAGATACAGCTCCACCGGCTATAGAAAAAATATATCCACTAGTAGCCTTAGAGTCATCTGATAAGGTGTTCCAGTCAGCATCACTATAGCCTTCTAGTACAGCTGGAAACCTTTCATAATGCAACCCTAGGTTCATGGTCCTCTTAAGGTATCTCATGACCCTTTCAATAGCATGCCAATGCTCATTACCAGGACAACTAGTAAACCTGCCTAACAATCCCACGACATAGGCAATGTCGGGTCTAGTACAATCAGTGGCATACCGAAGGCTGCCAATGATGCTCGCATAATCAGATTGCCTTACGGCATCACCAGTGTTCTTAAATAATTTAACACTGGGATCATAAGGTGTACTAGCAGGTTTACAGTCAAAGTAACTATATTTCTTTAGGATCTTCTCAATGTAATGAGATTGATCCAAAGAAACTCCATTTTCTGTCCTAGTAATCTTAATTCCAAGGATTACATTAGCCTCTCCTAGGTCTTTCATATCAAACTCAGCATTCAACAATAGCTTTACATCATTCACAGCATGAATGTTCGAGCCAAAAATTAACAAGTCATCCACATATAGACAAATTATAGTGCATATGTCCTTCTCAAATTTTACATATATGCATTTGTCACTACCATTTATCTTAAAACCATGTGAGATGACTAAGTTATCAAATTTTTCATGCCATTGTTTAGGTGCTTGTTTGAGACCATAAAGAGATTTATCTAGCTTACATACCAGATGCTCTTTTCCTTGAACAATGAATCCTTCCGGTTGATCCATGTAGATTTCTTCTTCCAATTCACCGTTCAAGAATGCAGTCTTCACATCCATTTGATGTACTACAAGATTAAAAACAGAAGCAAGAGATATTAATACTCTAATAGATGTTACTCTAGTTACAGGTGAATAGGTATCAAAGAAATCAACATTCTCCCTTTGTCTGTAGCCTTTAGCTACCAAACGGGCTTTGAACTTATCAATGGTCCCATCAACTTTCAGCTTTCTTTTTAGGACCCATTTGCAACCAATTGACTTGCAGCCTGGTGGCAACTCAGTTAGATGCCAAGTTCGATTAGACTCAAGTGAGTCCATTTCGTCGTTCACGGCTTCTTGCCATAAATCTGCATCCACTGAGGTTAGAGCTTCTTGGAGGGTAGAAGGATCCTCCTCTACATTCAGAACTACAAAGTCTGGGCCGAAGTCTTTAGCTACTCTAGCCCGCTTGCTCTTTCTTAGTTCGGGTTCAGCATCCAAGTCTTGTGAGTTAGACCTGTCTTTAGGAATAATAGAGGAGGACGAGCCCCCACTATTTCTAGATTTAAAAGGAAACCTGTCCTCATAAAAATCAACATCATTAGATTCAATAATTACTCGTGCACTTAAATCAAAGAATCTATATGCTTTACTATTAACAGCATAGCCAATGAATACACATTCATAAGCTCTACTAGCTAACTTAACTCTTTTAGGATCAGGAATCCTAACATATGCCAGACAACCCCAAGTTCTGAAATAAGAAATGTTAGGTTGTTTGTTACGAAGTAATTCATAAGGGAGAAATCTTACTCTTAGTCTTTGGAATACGGTTCAAGACATAACAAACAGTGAGAAGAATTTCTCCCCACCAATGATCAGCAGCACCAGAATTTAAGAAATAGCAACTACTAACTCAGTAAAGGTTCTATTTTTCCTTTCAGCCTTACCATTCATTTCTGGAGAATAAGGAGCTGATCTTTCATGTATGATACCATGTGAGTTATAAAACTCTACAAAAGCATCAGTATCATACTCAGTTCCACGATCACTACGCAACCTTTTTATTTGCTTGTTGAACTGATTCTCAAACTCTGTCACAAACAACTTAAACATATCAAAAGCATCACTCTTATTTTTCATCAAATAAACACGAGTATAATCAGAACAATCATCAATAAAGGTGATGAAATATCGTTGTCCATTTCTGGTCAGCGTTCCATTATATTCACAAATATCAGAATGAATTAAATCTAACGGTTCTGAGTTTCTAACAACAGACTTATGAGGTGTTTTTGTAATCTTAGCCTGACTACAAAAATCACATTTATCAAAGTCATTGAGGGAAACATTAGGGATAAGGCCTAAATTGCTCATATTTTTTATGAGTCTTTTGTTCACATGACAGAGTCTAGCATGCCAAATATTAACAGAAGAAGACAACATATAAGCAGAATCAGAAATTTTATTAATCTCAACATTCAGTTTAAACATGCCATCAGTAGCATAACCTTTCCCTACAAACATTCCATTCTTAGTTAAAGTAAATAAATCGGAACCTATGGTTTGTGTAAAACCAGCCTTATTAAGAAGAAAACCAGAAACTAAGTTCTTTCTCATTTCCGGAGTGTGCAGTACATCCTTCAGAATGAGAGTCCTGCCAGAAGTAAACTTCAACTCAACATTACCAATACCAGCAACATTAGTGGAATGGGAATCACCCAACAGCACTTTCTTATCATCGGTGTTTTCAGAATAAGTTTTAAACATCCGACGATCATAGCAGACATGGCGTGTAGCGCCAGTGTCTACCCACCACCCTTCTGATCCACCAATAAGGTTGATCTCAGTAATCATAGCCACAAGTGGCTCTTCTATCATGCTAGCCTGTGGTACAGGGTTAGGCATGTTCCTGCACTTTCGTGCCATATGGCCTGGTTTTCCACACCTATAACATAGGAATTGACCAGTACCATTCTTAGGGGGTTGAATTTGTTGCTTTCCATCGTTCTTTTGAACATTCTGTTTATTTTTGTTGAAGTTATTCTTCCGGTTCTGAGGCTTGAAGTTCTTACCAGCGGGCTTGAGAACTGCAGCAGACGCTTAGGAGCATTGTTTGCAGAGAGCTGTAAGACTTCTTCTTTCTGGTCCTGTTTTCTGGATTCTTCCTCTATACGGAGCCGAGTAATCAAACTCTCTAAGGAAAATTCCTTAGTCTTGTGCCTGAGACTGTTTTTGAAATCTTTCCAAGAAGGAGGCAACTTGTCAATTATAACAGCAATCTGAAATTGTTCATCAAGAGCCATACCTTCGGAAATTATCTCATGGGCAATTTTCTGAAGTTCGTGGGACTGCACTTCCACGGACTTATCATCAGTCATCTGGAATTTTAGGTACCTGCTAACAGCATACTTTTTGGCACCGGCTTCTTCGGTGTCATATTTCTTTTGCAGGGCATCCCACAAATCCTTAGCGGTGTTTTCCAGATTATAATAGTCATACAGGTTATCAGACAGACCATTAAGAATATAGTTTTTGCACATGAAATCGGTTTCATTCCAAGTTTCAATTTCAGAATTCCAATACACTAGATCATCTTGTTCAGCATTATCAGGAATAACAGGCCTAGGGACAGTCAATACAGAATGAACTTTTTTAACAGTTAAGAAAAACTGCATTTTCTGTTTCCATCTTTTAAAATGAGCGCCTTCAAAACGGAAGGGCTTGTTAAGGTCATTGGACATAGTTATTTCCTCGGTAGACATGATGATTATAAAGGCAGAAAAGAATGTTCTAAAATTGTTATAAACCGAACTGCTGTAAACAATAAAAACAGAACAAAGTTACCGGGAAATAGACTGAGTCGCGGACTATGTCGCTTCTTTAGAACATTCACGGTACTGCCCTTTAATTTGTGCAAGCAGCTCGTACAACAACCGGATGTTCCCCAGGATAAAACAGCCTTCTCTATTGTAATTATACCGGTGGAACTGCACAAAACCACCGGGCAACTAAACACCAAAAAAGAAAAGAAACTGCTCGAGGGTTTTGTTTTTGTGAGGAAAAATAGAGAGGAGAAGAAGATTGCTTTCTGTATTTTTTGTGTATAAAAACAGGAAATCAACACGCCTTTTATAGGAAAAATTGCAACGTAACTGCTGCTGTTTAATTAGGCACTAATCACGCAATTAAAACGGTCATAAGTTGAACGTTCAAAACGGTTACAGAAGATTAATGCGTGGCAAAACGTTTAGCAAAAAATCAGTGAAAACGTTTGCATGATTAACGCTCCATTAATCAGTTTTGAAAAAACGGTCAAATGTAATCAGTCAAAAACGTTTAGCAAAAATCAAGGAACTAATCACGCAATTAGCCTTGTCCAAAAAATAAGTTTATTTAATAAACCCCGACCCAACCCAACCCAACCCGGCCCGGCCCGGCTCGGCTCGGTTCGGTTCGGCGCGCGTGTGTGTGATAGATGGTTTACCATATAGGTCCTCCCTCTCCACAAAATGTGGGTAGCCCAAGGGCCACACCCCTTTAGCCCACTCTCTATATTATAAAGAGAGTAAAACTCTCATTTCCCACCAATGTGGGACTTTGAGTTTTTTCACAAAATTCACACACTACACACTTGTTGTTCCAACAATCCCCCACTTGAATTTTTTGAAAACATTTTTTCGAGCAGAATCCATACATATATAGGTTGCGCATAAACAGAAGTGTTTTTCAACTTGAACTTTCGACGTAGTGAGTACGATTCAGATTCAACAAGGGTGACTCGAAGTTTTGAACCCTATCTCTGACAACGTACCACACACAACCTACTCTTGGTGTTGTTCTAGACCCGTGCTATTTCGGCCATGCACGTCTATCCCAGTGTAGTGAATGCTCTAGAAATGCTGCCACACATTTCATAGGAAGCGGCCTAACTTCCACATTCACATAGGTGAATCTATCAAGAGTACTCCTGTAGCTTGGTACTCCACTCCAAATTGGAGTATAGATTTCATTAAGAGTTCCTATTAACTCATCCTTGATCGCTTCAGGAAATTATGTCTTTTGAACATATTCAACTCATAACACACCATAACTTGTTATTACCCTTTGAACCTATTTCTTGGGATCTCCAGTTCATAGGTTGGGTTACCATTATGTGTGGTTCATTTCAATGGCAATAGTCCCATTTTCTTAGAGGAAAAATGGACTTTCTCCCTAGCTAATCCTTTCGTCAAAGGATCAGCCAAGTTATTCTCAGTGCGTACGTGATCCACTCTAACAGCTCCGATAGAGAGATATTCTCTCACAGTGCTGTGCTTACGACGTATTTGTCGTCTCTTACCGTTGTAATAACGGTTCTGAACTTTTGCAATAGCCGCGGTACTATCGCAATGGATCAAGACAGCCGGTAATGGCTTTTTCCCATAGGGGAATTTCACCTAGCAGGCCTCTTAACCAACCTGCTTCTTCACTAGCCGTAGCTAGTGCTATCATTTCTGACTCCATGGTGGACTGAGCCAAAATAGTCTGTTTCTTAGACTTCCAAGATACAGCTCCACCGGCTATAGAAAAAATATATCCACTAGTAGCCTTAGAGTCATCTGATAAGGTGTTCCAGTCAGCATCACTATAGCCTTCTAGTACAGCTGGAAACCTTTCATAATGCAACCCTAGGTTCATGGTCCTCTTAAGGTATCTCATGACCCTTTCAATAGCATGCCAATGCTCATTACCAGGACAACTAGTAAACCTGCCTAACAATCCCACGACATAGGCAATGTCGGGTCTAGTACAATCAGTGGCATACCGAAGGCTGCCAATGATGCTCGCATAATCAGATTGCCTTACGGCATCACCAGTGTTCTTAAATAATTTAACACTGGGATCATAAGGTGTACTAGCAGGTTTACAGTCAAAGTAACTATATTTCTTTAGGATCTTCTCAATGTAATGAGATTGATCCAAAGAAACTCCATTTTCTGTCCTAGTAATCTTAATTCCAAGGATTACATTAGCCTCTCCTAGGTCTTTCATATCAAACTCAGCATTCAACAATAGCTTTACATCATTCACAGCATGAATGTTCGAGCCAAAAATTAACAAGTCATCCACATATAGACAAATTATAGTGCATATGTCCTTCTCAAATTTTACATATATGCATTTGTCACTACCATTTATCTTAAAACCATGTGAGATGACTAAGTTATCAAATTTTTCATGCCATTGTTTAGGTGCTTGTTTGAGACCATAAAGAGATTTATCTAGCTTACATACCAGATGCTCTTTTCCTTGAACAATGAATCCTTCCGGTTGATCCATGTAGATTTCTTCTTCCAATTCACCGTTCAAGAATGCAGTCTTCACATCCATTTGATGTACTACAAGATTAAAAACAGAAGCAAGAGATATTAATACTCTAATAGATGTTACTCTAGTTACAGGTGAATAGGTATCAAAGAAATCAACATTCTCCCTTTGTCTGTAGCCTTTAGCTACCAAACGGGCTTTGAACTTATCAATGGTCCCATCAACTTTCAGCTTTCTTTTTAGGACCCATTTGCAACCAATTGACTTGCAGCCTGGTGGCAACTCAGTTAGATGCCAAGTTCGATTAGACTCAAGTGAGTCCATTTCGTCGTTCACGGCTTCTTGCCATAAATCTGCATCCACTGAGGTTAGAGCTTCTTGGAGGGTAGAAGGATCCTCCTCTACATTCAGAACTACAAAGTCTGGGCCGAAGTCTTTAGCTACTCTAGCCCGCTTGCTCTTTCTTAGTTCGGGTTCAGCATCCAAGTCTTGTGAGTTAGACCTGTCTTTAGGAATAATAGAGGAGGACGAGCCCCCACTATTTCTAGATTTAAAAGGAAACCTGTCCTCATAAAAATCAACATCATTAGATTCAATAATTACTCGTGCACTTAAATCAAAGAATCTATATGCTTTACTATTAACAGCATAGCCAATGAATACACATTCATAAGCTCTACTAGCTAACTTAACTCTTTTAGGATCAGGAATCCTAACATATGCCAGACAACCCCAAGTTCTGAAATAAGAAATGTTAGGTTGTTTGTTACGAAGTAATTCATAAGGAGAAATCTTACTCTTAGTCTTTGGAATACGGTTCAAGACATAACAAACAGTGAGAAGAATTTCTCCCCACCAATGATCAGCAGCACCAGAATTTAAGGAAATAGCAACTACTAACTCAGTAAAGGTTCTATTTTTCCTTTCAGCCTTACCATTCATTTCTGGAGAATAAGGAGCTGATCTTTCATGTATGATACCATGTGAGTTATAAAACTCTACAAAAGCATCAGTATCATACTCAGTTCCACGATCACTACGCAACCTTTTTATTTGCTTGTTGAACTGATTCTCAAACTCTGTCACAAACAACTTAAACATATCAAAAGCATCACTCTTATTTTTCATCAAATAAACACGAGTATAATCAGAACAATCATCAATAAAGGTGATGAAATATCGTTGTCCATTTCTGGTCAGCGTTCCATTATATTCACAAATATCAGAATGAATTAAATCTAACGGTTCTGAGTTTCTAACAACAGACTTATGAGGTGTTTTTGTAATCTTAGCCTGACTACAAAAATCACATTTATCAAAGTCATTGAGGGAAACATTAGGGATAAGGCCTAAATTGCTCATATTTTTTATGAGTCTTTTGTTCACATGACAGAGTCTAGCATGCCAAATATTAACAGAAGAAGACAACATATAAGCAGAATCAGAAATTTTATTAATCTCAACATTCAGTTTAAACATGCCATCAGTAGCATAACCTTTCCCTACAAACATTCCATTCTTAGTTAAAGTAAATAAATCGGAACCTATGGTTTGTGTAAAACCAGCCTTATTAAGAAGAAAACCAGAAACTAAGTTCTTTCTCATTTCCGGAGTGTGCAGTACATCCTTCAGAATGAGAGTCCTGCCAGAAGTAAACTTCAACTCAACATTACCAATACCAGCAACATTAGTGGAATGGGAATCACCCAACAGCACTTTCTTATCATCGGTGTTTTCAGAATAAGTTTTTAAACATCCGACGATCATAGCAGACATGGCGTGTGCGCCAGTGTCTACCCACCACCCTTCTGATCCACCAATAAGGTTGATCTCAGTAATCATAGCCACAAGTGGCTCTTCTATCATGCTAGCCTGTGGTACAGGGTTAGGCATGTTCCTGCACTTTCGTGCCATATGGCCTGGTTTTCCACACCTATAACATAGGAATTGACCAGTACCATTCTTAGGGGGTTGAATTTGTTGCTTTCCATCGTTCTTTTGAACATTCTGTTTATTTTTGTTGAAGTTATTCTTCCGGTTCTGAGGCTTGAAGTTCTTACCAGCGGGCTTGAGAACTGCAGCAGAACGCTTAGGAGCATTGTTTGCAGAGAGCTGTAAGACTTCTTCTTCTGGTCCTGTTTTCTGGATTCTTCCTCTATACGGAGCCGAGTAATCAAACTCTCTAAGGAAAATTCCTTAGTCTTGTGCCTGAGACTGTTTTTGAAATCTTTCCAAGAAGGAGGCAACTTGTCAATTATAACAGCAATCTGAAATTGTTCATCAAGAGCCATACCTTCGGAAATTATCTCATGGGCAATTTTCTGAAGTTCGTGGGACTGCACTTCCACGGACTTATCATCAGTCATCTGGAATTTTTAGGTACCTGCTAACAGCATACTTTTTGGCACCGGCTTCTTCGGTGTCATATTTCTTTTGCAGGGCATCCCACAAATCCTTAGCGGTGTTTTCCAGATTATAATAGTCATACAGGTTATCAGACAGACCATTAAGAATATAGTTTTTGCACATGAAATCGGTTTCATTCCAAGTTTCAATTTCAGAATTCCAATACACTAGATCATCTTGTTCAGCATTATCAGGAATAACAGGCCTAGGGACAGTCAATACAGAATGAACTTTTTTAACAGTTAAGAAAAACTGCATTTTCTGTTTCCATCTTTTTAAATGAGCGCCTTCAAAACGGAAGGGCTTGTTAAGGTCATTGGACATAGTTATTTCCTCGGTAGACATGATGATTATAAAGGCAGAAAAGATGTTCTAAAATTGTTATAAACCGAACTGCTGTAAACAATAAAAACAGAACAAAGTTACCGGGAAATAGACTGAGTCGCGGACTATGTCGCTCTCTTTAGAACATTCACGGTACTGCCCTTTAATTTGTGCAAGCAGCTCGTACAACAACCGGATGTTCCCCAGGATAAAACAGCCTTCTCTATTGTAATTATACCGGTGGAACTGCACAAAACCACCGGGCAACTAAACACCAAAAAAGAAAAGAAACTGCTCGAGGGTTTTTGTTTTTGTGAGGAAAAATAGAGAGGAGAAGAAGATTGCTTTCTGTATTTTTGTGTATCAAAAACAGGAAATCAACACGCCTTTTATAGGAAAAATTGCAACGTAACTGCTGCTGTTTAATTAGGCACTAATCACGCAAAAAACGGTCATAAGTTGAACGTTCAAAACGGTTACAGAAGATTAATGCGTGGCAAAACGTTTAGCAAAAAATCAGTGAAAACGTTTGCATGATTAACGCTCCATTAATCAGTTTTGAAAAAACGGTCAAATGTAATCAGTCAAAAACGTTTAGCAAAAATCAAGGAACTAATCACGCAATTAGCCTTGTCCAAAAAATAAGTTTATTTAATAAACCCGACCCGACCCAACCCCCGGCCCGGCCCGGCTCGGCTCGGTTCGGTTCGGCGCGCGTGTGTGTGATAGATGGTTTACCATATAGGTCCTCCCTCTCCACAAAATGTGGGTAGCCCAAGGGCCACACCCCTTTAGCCCACTCTCTATATTATAAAAGAGAGTAAAACTCTCATTTCCCACCAATGTGGGACTTTGAGTTTTTTTCACAAAATTCACACACTACACACTTGTTGTTCCAACAATCCCCCACTTGAATTTTTTGAAAACATTTTCGAGCAGAATCCATACATATATAGGTTGCGCATAAACAGAAGTGTTTTTCAACTTGAACTTCGACGTAGTGAGTACGATTCAGATTCAACAAGGGTGACTCGAAGTTTTGAACCCTATCTCTGACAACGTACCACACACAACCTACTCTTGGTGTTGTTCTAGACCCGTGCTATTTCGGCCATGCACGTCTATCCCAGTGTAGTGAATGCTCTAGAAATGCTGCCACACATTTCATAGGAAGCGGCCTAACTTCCACATTCACATAGGTGAATCTATCAAGAGTACTCCTGTAGCTTGGTACTCCACTCCAAATTGGAGTATAGATTTCATTAAGAGTTCCTATTAACTCATCCTTGATCGCTTCAGGAAATTATGTCTTTTGAACATATTCAACTCATAACACACCATAACTTGTTATTACCCTTTGAACCTATTTCTTGGGATCTCCAGTTCATAGGTTGGGTTACCATTATGTGTGGTTCATTTCAATGGCAATAGTCCCATTTTCTTAGAGGAAAAATGGACTTTCTCCCTAGCTAATCCTTTCGTCAAAGGATCAGCCAAGTTATTCTCAGTGCGTACGTGATCCACTCTAACAGCTCCGATAGAGAGATATTCTCTCACAGTGCTGTGCTTACGACGTATTTGTCGTCTCTTACCGTTGTAATAACGGTTCTGAACTTTTGCAATAGCCGCGGTACTATCGCAATGGATCAAGACAGCCGGTAATGGCTTTTCCCATAGGGGAATTTCACCTAGCAGGCCTCTTAACCAACCTGCTTCTTCACTAGCCGTAGCTAGTGCTATCATTTCTGACTCCATGGTGGACTGAGCCAAAATAGTCTGTTTCTTAGACTTCCAAGATACAGCTCCACCGGCTATAGAAAAAATATATCCACTAGTAGCCTTAGAGTCATCTGATAAGGTGTTCCAGTCAGCATCACTATAGCCTTCTAGTACAGCTGGAAACCTTTCATAATGCAACCCTAGGTTCATGGTCCTCTTAAGGTATCTCATGACCCTTTCAATAGCATGCCAATGCTCATTACCAGGACAACTAGTAAACCTGCCTAACAATCCCACGACATAGGCAATGTCGGGTCTAGTACAATCAGTGGCATACCGAAGGCTGCCAATGATGCTCGCATAATCAGATTGCCTTACGGCATCACCAGTGTTCTTAAATAATTTAACACTGGGATCATAAGGTGTACTAGCAGGTTTACAGTCAAAGTAACTATATTTCTTTAGGATCTTCTCAATGTAATGAGATTGATCCAAAGAAACTCCATTTTCTGTCCTAGTAATCTTAATTCCAAGGATTACATTAGCCTCTCCTAGGTCTTTCATATCAAACTCAGCATTCAACAATAGCTTTACATCATTCACAGCATGAATGTTCGAGCCAAAAATTAACAAGTCATCCACATATAGACAAATTATAGTGCATATGTCCTTCTCAAATTTTACATATATGCATTTGTCACTACCATTTATCTTAAAACCATGTGAGATGACTAAGTTATCAAATTTTTCATGCCATTG
>NW_018745400.1:0-49505 GCF_001683475.1 Chenopodium quinoa
CTGCTAATGGTACTCCACGCATGAAGCATCCCAAGAAAACTTAAAGTAACGCATATGCGATGCAAGTTGGCACCTATACTGCCTTAAGGACTGAGTGACTGACATCACAGCGGACCAATCCAATAGTTATCATAATAAGTCAACAATAAACTTGCAACTGCAGCATTAGAACAGGATTTTCTTAACCAGGTTTTCCTCATGCACTTCTAGTTGATTCAACTTTCCCTATTATAGTACCAGTGATATCACATTAAGATAGTACTGTTAATCCTCTGCACACAGCAATTGAGAAAGATCATAAAGAAAAGGCATCTCAACCTTAATTCACATTAATCATACAATCTCCATCTCCTACGACTCTACGAGTTCAGCCACCCAACCAGCAAACCACTCTCAAGCAAAAAAAATCATAGCGCCTCCTTACACAACCTCGGAGAACCCATGATATCCACCAATGAGTCAATAGCCATAGCAAACCTATCCCAATTGGCAATCCTCCAGGGTGCTGCAGCAGTAGACATCATTCAACTACTCCTTCAGCTTGCAATTGCAAAGGGTGATAAATTTCACTCTCACAGCTCCTTGACCGGTTCGCCAATGATCTCCCTCCATGGAATGCGGCATTGACACTCTCTCTAATCATTGCTCAATAATCACCAGTTTGTAGATAGAGGGAGCATTAATTGATCCTAGGTTTTTGGTTTCCCGCAAATTGCAAATTTCCCCAAAATCCTACTTTTTAACTAAGAAAGTGCTAATCTACCTACTACTAGATCAGAAACTCTTCTGCTCTAAAATAACAAACACAATAAACAACATTATTACAATTTCTACTGCAATGATCTCTGCTCAATCCACAACACATTTCCACATAATATTCCAAATTTCCAACTCATCAAATTATAAAATTAATTCTTGATCACTTAAAACCCCATTTAAAATCAAATCTCAATACCCTTTCCCAAATTAAGATAATCATAAAATTTACAGCATTAATTAAATGCACAATAAATTAAACACAGAAAAAATAATCACAAATATAGGAACAAAAATTAGAAAAAAGGAAAAAAGTTACCTTTCTGTGAAGAACATTCCAGCACAAAAGCTACCAATACATAGCAAGATTACAAAATTCCGAGGTAAAAAATTCCTTGAAGATGATTCATTTCCACCAAATCCAGCTCTATTTTTCACCGACATTTTTGTTCTGGGTTTTCTCTCAATAAGCTCATTTACAAAGAACAAAGAAAAAAGATTGCAACTTTATTTTAGTGAAACTATGACACTGCAAGTAAGTAATTTGGTACTTATTTCTCAAGTCAAAAACCAAATTGATGATCTGGTTTGGTGATGTTTTTTAAAATTTCTCTTTCCAATTCACACGAGATAATATTACATTATAAGAAAACGAGTTATATTTGAGTATTTAATTAACACTTGTATTTTCTACTTGTGGATTTTCTTGTTTTTTCCAACAAGACAATTATTGGGAGATTAAGATCCAAAATCAAGAATTAATGGATACCCTACCAACAACACCAACCACATGACGTCGTAACAGTATTATATCCTTCAAATACCAAAATGGGTTGGTCACTTGGGTTGGGTTGGTGTATTGAACTAATTTCCTGAGTTTGGAGTATTTTGTACAACCAAAGTTCATAGCTTAAGGTTTCGAGATCTATACCTAAGTACAGTCCTTAACTTTAGTTTGTCAAGTTTGGCTCGAGTTTGGTTAATTGGGGTTCTTTAATTAGGCATAATTAAGTGTAAGTGGGTCTTATTCGCAAATATAACTAAAAGCAAGATTAGCGCAGTCTCATCTTAAGACTTTACTCCGTAATTCATTGCCACATCAGCTTTTTAGATTAAATTTTTTTTTTCTAATTTATAATTATGTAAGACTCCTTAAGACTCGATAAAACTTATCTCTTCAATCGCTCAGACTCATTTTTTTACATATAAATTATATTATTAAAGTTTGGGAAATTCTCATTGATAGCCTCGTACTTTTGCTTATTTCCACTGATAGCCACTTTTTATATGAATTATCTTTGGTAGCCTCAAACTTTTTAAATTTTACTTCTGTAGCCATATTTACTATAAAACGTTAATTAGAACGTTAATTTTAATTGGAGTCAAATACTTAACCCATGCATTTATGATCTCTCACTAACTCCACCCACTTGTAACCGAGTCAGTCATAAAACACCAAACCCTTCTCTTTTTTTAGAACAACAAACCCTTTCTCATTTCTTCATCTCATTCTAACATTGCTGGGTATAATTTTGCTTGAGGAAGTCACAATTACAGTAGATAGCACGAAGGAATCATCAATTGCGAACGAAAGATCGATTTAAGGGTAGCTTCATTCCAGGTATGTGTTAGAGAAATTCACAATTACAGTCGATGCTCTGTTATTGTGTGATTGCGTGTAAGTGAGTAATTTGGGTGAAAGTTAGGTTTTTGTTAGTAAAATATGCAAATTAATGGTTTATTTTTGTAAATTTGTGGTTTAATGTCGATAATTATGTAGATTCAAGATTTATTTTTGTTAATTTTGTGGGTTTTTTTTGTTAAATGGGTTAATTATGCAATTTTGCATGTATGTGTTAGGCCTCAAAGTTAGGCGTTGAATTTCATATGCTGGCGAATTTCGTATGTTATTGTTTCATGTTACCTCAAAGTTAGGCATAAATAATGGGTTAGGCCTCAAAGTTTTGCATGTATGCTATTGAATTTTGTATTATTATTGCTTGATGTGGGTAAGTGGTTAGGACTTGTGTTGATTGTTCTGAAATTGGTTGATGTGGGTACGAGCTTACTATGGACATATGAAAGGGTTTCAAATGATTATTCTGAAATTTACCTCTATGTTTTTTTTCTGAAATTGTACCTTTTCTTTGTCTATAATAATGCAGAATGAATTACCAGTGGTGCTTAAATTTCAATATAATCGTAGTGATATTGAATGTTGTGGTAGATGATGTTGATAAGGTGAACTTGATTGACTTAATAATTGAGTATTGGGAATTAGCTAGGCAAAATGACACACCCACACCCAGAAATCCTAGGTTTGAATATTGCTATAAGATGATGATGTATGAACTTAGGTTAGATGGTCAGTTAATGGAGATGTTTGAAAGGCTGGTTGGTAAGTATGTGATTCATATTTGGGTTGAGGAGGGTGAGGGTAAAAACAGATGTAGTACAGGCGGCTTATGAGTTGATGGTTGGGAGGATAAATAAACAACTTAAGGAGCAGTGGAAGGAGGAAGCACTTAAAGCTTTAAATGAACCTGAACCCATTAAAAAACAAGTCACACCAGTCAATGTTGAACCATCTACCACTTATATTCTTGATGCACAAGCTGAATGATAATGGACCTAAAAAATTGGTTCTAGGAGAAGGGTTGAAGAGGTAGATGAGAGAATGGAGATAGGTAATGAAATTCATCATATGGTACTCTCTCCAAGTAGACAGGTTGCAGAAGATGTGCTACATAATCAGCTGAAAGAGGGAGAGGGAGAGGGAGAGGGAGAGGCAGAGGGAGAGGAGGGAGAGGCAGAGGGAGAGGAGGGAGAGGCAGAGGGAGGTTTAGCAGAAGCTATGGGAGGGAGAGGAGGGTCAGGAGAAGGGAGGGGAGTGAGAGGAGGGAGAGGCAAAGGGAGAGGTAAGCAAACTGGTTACACCTTTGAGCAATGGTTGAGTAGTTCAAATCCTAGACTAGACATTGTAACTGAACCACCCCAAAATGACCAATCTCAGCATGTTGTTGAACCAATAGTGGTCCTAAGGAGGAGTCCTAGGAAACAATCACAAAAGCAACCTACCCTAGAAAATTCAAACCATTCAAACTCCAGTCAACCCAACCCCACAAATTCCAACTCCAATCAACCCAACCCTAGAAATTTCTGATCATGGAAAGACTTCTGATCAAGTTGGTTCATCTAGGTCTTCTAAGGTTTTTCCTACAATTAAAAGGAAGGTGCCTTTGACAACTGCTAGGAGGAAAGGTCTGCAAGTTTCTGTTAGTGAGGGAAGTAATAGTTTGAGTCAAGGGGTTAAGAGCAGAAGGACAGATGCACTCACTGTTAATTTAGGTGATGATGATCAGAATTTAGTGAGTGATGATGATGATGAGGAAGACAATTATGAACCTGTTGGGGGTGATGAAATGAGGACAGTGAGGATGAGAGCCTTGATGAAGAAGACCAAGAAGAGGAAGTTAGTGGGGCTATTATTCATGATAATTTTGATCCTTTTGAGGCTGAGGTTATTTGATGATGGCGATGATGATGATAATTACTTCATGAGGTTGTACAGAAATGGAGAGTTATACAAAGATGAGGAATTTGGGGAAATTATTCTTAAGTCTTGGCAATTGTTTACTGACAAGCAGCATTTGAGGGATGTGGTAAGGGATTATTGCATCCAATGTGGTTTTTCTGTGGTAGTTGATAGGGCAACAAACTTGAGGTACACTGTACTTTGCTCTGCTGAAGGATGTGAATGGAGGTTGCATGCATCCAAGCTACCTGATGGGATTACATGGGCTTAAGTCCATAAAAAATCCCGAGCATACTTGCAGTGGGTTGGATGTAAATAACCCTATGGTTAGTGCTTCATGGGCATCAAGAGTCTTGATTGAAGACATCCGGGCTAATAATGATATTTCTGCCAAATCTTTAAATGCCATTCTATTTCAAAGATTTGGTGTTCAGATGGCTATAAGCACACTATACAGGGTTAAGCATAAGGCATTGGCTGAAATTCATGGTTCTCATGATGAGTCTTATGCTTTTTTTACCCAAGTATTGTGAGATGATCAAGTCAACCAATCCTGGGTCATTTGTATTTTGTGCTTGGGTTCAGTTACAGGAGCATGAAAAACCATTGGTTTTTAAGAGCATTTTCATTAGTTTTAAAGGAGTTCTCGATGGTTTAAAGGCCTGTAGAAGCTTGATAGGGGTAGATGGTGCACACCTTAAGGGAAATTATGGGGGTGTGTTGTTGTCTGCAGTAGCTTTAGATGCCAACAATGAGTTGTACCCTTTTGCATGGGCGATTGTATCTGGAGAAGATACCGACAATTGGTGCTTCTTTGTGTGGAATCTGAAGAACATGTTGAAGGATCTTGGAAGAGGGAACAGCTGGTGCATAATCTCAGATCGACAGAAGGTCAGCCCCATAATTCATTATATACTTTTGGCTTTTGTTACAATTCATTCATGTACTAACCATTGTGGTATCTGATTATGCAGGGGATTAATTTGGCATTAACTGAGTTATGGAATGAAGCTGACAAAAGGTACTGTTGTAAGCACCTTGTGGCAAACTGGAAGAAAGCATTCCCAGGGCCATTATTGTTTTCTCTTTTCTGGAAATCATGTGGTGCATTCTCACCATTTACCTTCAAGAAAGCCATGGAACAACTTGACAAAGTTAATCAAGCTGGGAGAAAATGGCTATCAAACTTAGGAGATCAGACAAGGTGGACTAAACACAAGTTTAACACTGAGCTAAAGTGTGATGTCAACAAAACAAATTTTGTTGAAAGTTTTAATGCGACTCTGGGACTGGACAGATGTAGGCCCGTGTTGACCTTACTTGAAGGTATAACATGCCACTTTCATTAACTTTGTCGCTTTTCAGTTTATGCACACATCCATGAAATGATAGTATGTGTAAATTTGTTTGTAGGGATTAGAAGAAACACTATGGTTAGGATCGCTTCAAGAAGACAACAATGTGAAACTTGGGAGAGGTAAGACATCTGTCCTAACATTGCAAGAAGAATCCAGAAGCTTAGTCATGCAAGTAGGGACTGCATCCCATACATGGCAGGGGAAGGAGAGTATGAAATCCTAACTGGCAAGTCTGTTCTCCCAGTTAGCTTAAACAAACAACACTTGCTTGTGTGGAGCTTGGCAGCTAACTGGTATACCATGTAAACATGGTATTAGAGCAATAATTCATGCAAGGTTGGATCCACACTCATTTGTGCATGAGTGGTATTCTGTGAGCAAATACAAGGAAGCTTACAGCTCTGGTATCAAGTCTATCCCAGACGTTGAGCATTGGCCAGAGATTAATATGCCAGAGATCAAAAGCCACCAATTGTGAAAAGGGCAATAGGGAGACCTTGCAGAAATAGGAAGAGAGCTGATGATGAAGAAAGGAAGGGTAAAAGGCTAAGACCGTAAAATGCAGTAAGTGTCAGGCATATGGACACAATACTTTGACCTGCAAAGGAGGTCTGACATCAAAACAAAAGGCAACCACTAGTCAGAAGGGAAAGAAGAAACAACCTGCATCCCAACAGTTCAATGCATCCTCCTCCCAGCCAGTAAAAGGAAAGAAGAAAACAACCTGCATCCTAGCCTTGAATCTGGAGAAGATGTTTTGATTATTAAGCTGAAGTAGATTTTTTTTTTTAACTTAAACAATGAAGTGTTAACATGTTCAAGCCTTGTCATTTGAAGACATAGTATTTAGTTAAGTGTGGGTGAATATGATCTTGACTTTTGGAAATTATATTCATGAAATTTATGTTAACAGTTATGGCAGGGTATTAATTTTGGTACTACTCATTTGAATATTTTTTTTCCACATTATCCTTGAAACATACATAATTTTCTACTCAATTGGAAAATGATTAACAAAAGGTTTTCATTTTATTCATATTTTAAAGCAGCATACAACCTAGTTCGCTTCTCTATTTCACTACAATACATTAGTTCATCAGCACAATAAATAAGGAAGTACATAAAAAGTCATTACAACAACACACTTCACACATATCTTCAACCCTTCATTCATGGCAGCACAAACAACAGAGCAAATCCCTTCCCTCCAAATTACAACATCTGAAGATTCCACCCATGAAAAAAATCCACACAGGTTGCACTTGTAGTATGGTCTTTCGGGGTTGCTCCTTGTGTCAGAGATCCTAACATCAGCATTCTTCATTGGATAACAGCTGCATCTTCTCATTTTTACCCACTCTTCAGCCATAACCATAAAAGGGGGAAGGAAAAGAAAAGATGAGAGGAGGGAGGCATAAAGATTGAAGGTATGGGGTGTTTATTTATGGTGGGAGGTCTGGTTGCATTTTGGTGGGAAACTTTGGAGCCAAAAATAAGTAAAATATAACCCTAGTTAGTGTATAAACCATGATTCATTAAAATTAACGTTCTAATTAACGTTTTATAGTAAATGTGGCTACAAAAGTAAAATTTAAAAAGTTTGAGGCTACCAAAGATAATCCATATGAAAAGTGGCTACCAGTGGAAATAAGCAAAAGTACAAGGCTACCAATAAGAATTTCCCTTAAAGTTTTTCAAAAATTAAAAAAAAAAAATATTAATTGAGTGCTAAATTGAGTCTTAATTTTCAAGACTCCACTTCAAATTTTATTAAGATCAAACTTCTTAAACGGTATAAAATAATAAAGTCTTGTCTTAAGACTAGAGCTGTCAAAAGTTGACCCGACCCAAAATACCGACTCAAACCCGATTATTAATTGATCCATCTAAACCCGAAAAAATGGTGACCCAAAACCGACCTGACCAGAAACCAACCCTAGACCCGAGTATGTGATACCCGAACCCGCACATCGACTGACCTGGAGATGACCCGACCCGAATGTAATATGTAAATAATTGACCTGAACCGAACCCGACTCGAACTGAAATTGACCCAGCCCCGTTTTAACCCATCAAAACCTGAATTTAACCCGACTTGAATTCAACCCGACCCGTTCCTAACCCGGCCCGAATTTAACCCAACCAGTGAACCAAAAATAAAAATTGCCGAAATGTTTACCATGGTCCCTAATACCCTCCGGGAGTCCAATTGGCTGGTGGAACCATCCAATTTGACTTTAAACAGCCAATTTACCGCTTTACAACTTGCACCGATTTCATTAATTCAAGCCTACCACAAACATTTATGACAACATATAATGATCATATATGGTTCCTAATGGCATTATATGGCCCCGAGATTTATCCCCTTAAATCTCAACGATTTTCCATACCGGCCTCAAAACCTCCAAAATTTCTCAAAAAGCGTGAATATTAGCCTTAAATTTTGGAAGTTTTTTGACTTTTTTTTCACATATAAATAAAAATTTCCGAAATGTTTACCATGATCCCTAATACGATCCGGGAGTCCAATCGGGTAGGTGGAACCATTCAATTTGCCTTTAATTGGCGAATTTATCGTTCACAACTTGCACCGATGTCATCAACTCAAGCCTACCACAAACATTTATGACAACATATAATGATCATTTATGGTTTAAACAGTATTATATGACCCCGAGATGTATTTCCTAAATTCTCAAAGCTTTTTCGACACCAAACCTAAAAAAAATTCTCAAAACGCTTGGATATTAACCTTCAATTTTGGAAATTTTTAACTTTTTTTCACCCGAAAATAAAAATTGCCGAAATGTTTACCATGGTCCCTAATACCCTCTGGTAGTCCAATTGGGTGGGTGGAACCACCAATTTGTCTCTAAACGGCCAATTACTGGTTTACAACTTGCACTGATTTCATTAACTCAAGCCTACCACGAACATTTATGACAACAAATAAAGATCATAAATGGTTCCAAACGGCATTATATGACCCCGAGACATATTCCCTAAAATCTCAAGTCTTTTCGCACCGGGTCTCGAAACCTCCAAAATTTCTCAAAAAACGTGGATATTAGCCTTCAATTTTGGAATTTTTTGGCTTTTTTTTTTGCCAGTAAATAAAAATTTCCGAAATATTTACCATGGTCCCTAATACCCTTCGGGATTCCAATTGGATGGGTGGAACCATCCAATTTGTCTTTAAACGGCGAATTTAAAGGTTTATAACTTGCACCGATTTCATTAACTCAAGCCTACCACGAACATTTCTGACAACATATAATGATCATATATGATTCCAAACAATATTATATGACCCCGAGATGTATCCCCTAGAATCTAAAGCCTTTTCGACACCGGGCCTTGAAACCTTCGAAATTTCTAAAAAAAAAGCATTAATATAGCCTTCAATTTCGGAAATTTTTTTGCTTTTTTTTCGCCCGGAAATAAAAATTGTTGAAATGTTTACCATGATTCCTAATACCCTCCGGTAGTCCAATAAGATGGGTGGAATCATCCAATTTGCATTTAAACGGACAATTTACCGATTTACAATTTGCAATGATTTTATCAACTCAAGCCTACCACAAACATTTATGACAACATATAATGGTCATTTATGGTTTGAAACGTCATTATATGACCCCGAGATATATCAAATATCATTTCTTTTCGACACTTGGGCCCCGAAACCTTCGAAATTTCTTAAGAAGCGTGGATATTAGCCTTCAATTTTGGAATATTTTGGACTTTTTTTCGCCCGGAAATAAAAATTGCTGAAATGCTTACCATGGTCCCTGATACCCTTTGGGGCCCAATTGGGTGGGGGAAACCATCCAATTTGCCTTTAAACGACCAATTTACCGGTTTACAACTTGCACCGATTTCATTAACTCAAGCCTACAACGAACATTTATGACAACAAATAATGATCACATATGGTTCCAAACGACATTTTATGACCCTGAGATGTATTCCCTAGAATTTCGAGACTTTTAGACACCGACCCCTGTAGACTCTAAAATTTCTCAAAAAGTGTGGATAATAGCCTTTAATTTTGGAATTTTTAGACTTTTTTTTCGCCCGAAATTGATAATTGCCGAAATGTTTACCATGATCCTTAATACCCTTCAGGAGTCCAATTGGGTGGGTGGAACCATCCGATTTGTCTTTAAACGACCTATTTACCTGTTTATAATTTGCACCGATTTTATTAACCCAAGCCTACCACGAACATTTATGACAACAAATAATGATCATAGATGGTTCTAATCGGCATTAAATATCCCCAAGATGTATCCCCTAAAATTTCAAGACCTTTTGACACCAAGCTCCGAATCCTCCAAAATTTCTCAAAAAACGTGGAATTTTGAAATTTTTGACTTTATTTTCGCCCGCAAATAAAAATTTCCAAAATGTTTACCATGGTCCCTAATACTGTATGGGTGACCCATTGGGTGGGTGGAACCATCAAATTTGCCTTTAAACGACTAATTTATCGGTTTACAATTTGCACCGATTTCATTAACTCAAGCCTACCACGAACATTTATGACAACAAATAATGATTATATATGGTTCAAAACAGCATTATATGACCCAGAGATGTATCCCATAGAATTTCAAGATATTCGACACCGAGCCCCGAAACCTCCAAAATTTCTCAAAAAACGTGGACTTGAGTCAAAAAATTCCAGGTGGGTGGAAGCATCCGATTTGTCTTCAATTTTGGAATTTTTTGACTTTTTTCGCTCGGAAATAAAAATTGCCGAATTTTTTTTACCATGGTCCCTAATACCCTCCTGGAGTCCAATTGGGTTGATGGAACCATCCAATTTGCCTTTAAACGTCCAATTTAATTACCGCTTTACAAATTGCACGGATTTCATTAACTCAAGTCTACTACGAACATTTATGACAACATATAATGATCATATATGGTTCCAAACGACATTATTTGACCCCGAGAAGTATCCCCTAAAATATTAGTACTTTTCTACAACGGGCCCCGAAACCTCCAAAATTTCTCAAAAAGCGTGGATATTAGCCTTCAATTTTGAAATTTTTTGATTTTTTTTTTTCCTGAAAATAAAAATTGCTGAAATGTTTACCATGGTCCCTAATACCCTCCGGGAGTCCAGTTGAGTGGGTGAAACCATCCAATTTGCCTTTAAACGACCAATTTACCGGTTTACAACTTGCACCGATTTCATTAATTCAAGCCTACCACGAACATTTATGACAACAAATAATGATCATATATGGTTCCAAACGGCATATATGACCCCGAGATGTATCTTATAGTTATTCAAGACTTTTCGACACCGGGCCATGAAACCTTCAAAATTTCTCAAAAAAGTGTGGATATTAGCCTTCAATTTTGGATTTTTTTTTACTTTTTTTCGCCTAGAAATAAAAATTGCCGAAATGTTTACCATGGTCCCTAATATCCTCCGGGAGTCCAATTGGATGTGTTGAACCATTCAATTTGCTTTTAAACGGCCAATTTACCGATTTACAACTTGCACCAATTTACCGGTTTACAATGCCAATTTAATTAACTTGCACCGAACTCGACTTGAACCGAAATTGACCCAAACCCGTCAAAATCCGAATTTAACTTGACTTGTTACTAACCTAACCTTAATTCAACCCGACCCGAATTTAACCAAACGTGTTACAAACCCGACCCGAAATCAACCTGACTTGTTATTGACCTGACCCAAATTCTACCCAACTTGTTATTGACCCAACCCGAATTTTTCCATACCTATTACTTACCCAACCCAAAAATTCAACCCGATCTGTTACTAACCCGACTCTAAATTAACACGACTTGTTATTGATCCGACCTAAATTCAACCGAAATTGTTTCTGGCCCGATTTCAAATCACCTTAAATGCAATTTAGAGCACCTTATTATTGTTGATCAAAGCATTTTGTCTAGCTAGGGAGACCAAGTCGGTCCAGGCCAGCAACAGAAAGGAGCATCATCCTCAAATTTAAGAGTTAAAAATAGTATATATTTGTTGTATGGTCAAAGGAGATAATTATCTTTCTAAATTATAGATTATATTGTCATATATTTTATAGTAAAAGGAAATAATTATCTTGATAAAATGATAATTATCTATTTATATTTAGTTAAACCCGAATATGACCCGACTTGAAAATGACCCGACCTGATTGTAACCTGCAAATTATTGACTTGAACATAACCCGACTTGAATCCGAGAATGTCCCGACTTGGAAATGACCCAACCTGGTTATAACCCGCAAATTATTAACTTGAACCCGAGAATGACCTGACTTGAAAAATGACCCGACCTGATTATAATCCGCAAATTATTGACTTGAACCGAACCCTACTCAACCTGAGAATGACCCGACCTGATTCTAACCCGCGAATTATTGACTTGAACCGAACCCGACTTGAATCCAAGAATTACCCGAACTTGTTTTAACCCGTACCCGACCTATTGTTCACCCGACTCGAATGTAACCCAACCTGTTATTAACCCGACCTGAACCCGACCCCAAACCCGATAAGAAGTATGACCCGACGTGACCCGACTCAAGCATGACCCAACCCAAACCCGACCCGCATAGGTTATGGAATTAATCTGAATTGACCCGACCCGAGTTGACCCGACTCACTTTTACCCGATCCAAACCCGACTCGTTTACCCGAATTAACAGCTCTACTTAAAACCAAAAAAAATTTAAAATGATGATGTCATCTAGAATTTTAAAACCTAGGGTTAATCTAGCTCTAAACACAAGGTATTAATAATCAAATTCTCCCCTAAGCTAGTTTGTAGGTTTGAAAGTTGTATTTTACAACTTCTTTACACGAGCTTCCAAGATTTTAAATTAATTTTAAAAGTCTTGTGATTTATTCTCTTCAAACTTATCTAGATTAAACTTATTGTGACTAAATTTATGAGTGTTTTTAACACTTCAAAAACGCAGATTATAACATTTAATTTTTGACAACTTTTGATTTTTTCAAGCGTGAAAAGAAAAGATGATAATGTATTTCTTATGTATCCCATGGAATCTTGTGAGACCATTTAGTTGATTGAAATCATTCACGAAAGTGCCTCGTGAGGCTTATTTTGTGCCCAAAATTATCTAATTCAAGTCTTGCCTCGCCTTTTACATACTTTATCTATTTTTATTTATTTTTACTTTTATAATTACAACATTTCGAATTTAATATTTATCATTCCATATAATCATTTCGTAAAGTTAAATTATAAAAACGGTTGTAAATTTAACAAATATAAAATCATGACGCAAATGGCTATATTATATTTTATTCTTGACACTTACGAGTATGTTCTTTTTTTTTTTTTTTTTTTTGAGGAAATACTTACGAGTATGATAGTATGCGGTTATATAGTAATTTGTGGTTGGTACACCCGGGTGCACCGCATGGTGCACCCAAAAGAACATTTAGTATATTTAAAAGAACATGGGTGAAAAATGAACATGTTTTTATTTTCTTGCAACTGTAAATCCATCACTCTCTTCTCCTGCAATTTCTCACTCCTCTTTCCCTTCCTATCACTCTCTTTCTTGCCGCCAATTTTTACTCTCCTTTACACCATCGTTTTCATTTAAGAATTTCAATGAATTTGGGTAAAAATCATTTCCAAAGTACTCATTTTCTCTCTCCATAACTTTTCTCTCTATCTTTTTCTGTTTTTCAAAAAAAATTCAAAATAGCAAAATTGTTCATCTTCAAAGTGAAACCTAAGAAAAAAATTGAACTTATTTCAACAATTCAACCTTCAAACTTAAACAAATGGTGGATTCAAGTAAAATGTAAGTATAAATTTTGTACATGCAAATTGTTTTTCGTCAATAATTTTAAAGTCAAAGTGTACTGTTTAATTTTGTGAATTTGGGGTTTTTAAAAAAAAAAAAATAATTAAAGCTATAAAGTACAAGTTGTTCAAAAAAGAACAATTAGAGGAGAAAGAAGAATAGTAATGAATTGAAGCCAACTGGAAGATAACCAAGCAAGGTTAATTTTTCAAACACTAGCTTGTTCTTTTTCAAACACTAACATGTTCTTTTTATTCCATGTTCTTTAAAAATATGCTTAATGTTCTTTTCGGAGGTCATGTTCTTTGTCAAACACAAACATGTCCTTTTGTTGAACATTATTATGCATGTTCATTTTCAAATACTAGCATGTTCTTTTTCAAACACTGGCTTGTTCTTTTTTAAACACTAACATGTTCTTTTTATTCCATGTTCTTTAAAATATGTCTAATGTTCTTTTCGGAGGCCATGTTCTTTGTCAAACACAAATATGTTCTTGTGTTGAACACTATTATGCATGTTCTTTTTCAAATACTAGCATGTTCTTTTTCAAACACTCGTATGTTCTTTTTTTTTTCCTCATGTTCTTTTAAAATAAGCCTAATATTCTTTCCGGGTGCACCCAGGTGCACTATACTATTTTCAGTTATATAGCCATAAGGCCGCTTGTGTAGAGAGTTGCATGCTCTTGATAAAGATTCTGATCCATTGACCATTGTATAGACACTTTCACGCTTTGGGTTTCAAAAGTGATTAAAAGGCCCCTTTTATAGATGAGCTATGCTAAATGATCCAATACTCGTTTCCTATTTTGGGTTTTTTAACCCATAAATCCATAAAACGCTTGCAAACTTTGCGATTTTGGTTTCATTTGGTTTGGTTTAGATTATAGTATACACCTTTAGATGCGTTTCAAATAATCTTCTATGCAAGTAGCATATTATACCATCTTTGAGGAAATAAATTATACGTCTAACGATGAGATAGATTAAACGTCTAAGATGCTACATGTGAAGTATAAGATTATTATCATATGTTCTATGTTTAATACAAATATGATATATCCCATGCATTAGCATGTGTATATTCAAATAATTTTGAAATGAAAAAGGTAATTAATGCTCTTATTAGGAACTTTCATAACTTAAAACTTATTAAATTATTCTGTACTGAGTAGTAGTTTATGAGATCGAAAATTGTGAAAATATATGGTTAATGAAGTTTGAATTCAATTAGTGAAAAAAAAATCAAGTTCTCAATTTGTTGATAGAGATGCTTGTCGGTGCGTACACATTTTACACATGTTCAATTTGGACAAGATAAGAATGAGGGAGAATAGTTTAGGCGATATTTTTTTTTATGTATGAAGTATACTTTATTTGTTCAAAGGTTCTTGTACTACATATAATTTTCACATATACGAAAATATAGAATTGAACCCTAATATATATACATATACATACTATGCATTAGCATGAGTACATTCAAATTATTTTGAAATGAAAAAGGTAATTAATGCTTCGATCTATTAGGAACTTTCATAGCTTAAAGCTTATAGAATTATTCTGTAATAGTTTATGAGATCGAAAATTGTGAAAATATACGGCTAAAAAAGTTTGGATTCAATTAGTGAAAAAACGAATTAAATAAATTCTCAGGGCCTGTTCTTTTTCGTTGAAATTCAGTTCAGTTCAGCTCTTAATTTATGTCTAATGATATTGCTAATGATATAAAGCCAAATTCCATTCTTTTAAGCTCTTATTACAACGACGACGACGACAACAACAACAACAACAATAATAATTGAAATAATAATACTAATAATAATAATCAATAAATAATAATAATAATCATCATTAAATAATAATAATAACAATAATAATAACAATAATAATAACAATAATAATAATAATACTAATAATAATACATAATAATAATCAATAAATAATAATAATAATAATAATAATAATGATCATCAATAATTAATAAAAATAATAATAACAATAATAATATTGATACAATTCATTGTTCAAATGGTTCTATTTTTTTGATACATATTTCTAATGTTAATCTCATTGAGAAAATTAGAGTACTACACAACTTAAACTAATTTTCATAGTCAGTTAGTTCATCGTCTTCTTCTTGTCCACCAAACTCCTCCATTACCTCGGCATTCCTCTGAACTGACTCCCATATCTGATTAGTTATCCGTAGTTAAAAATCACTAATTAATAAGTTTAGTTCAGTTCAGCTCAGTTCAGTTCAGTCAATCGGAACAGGCCCTCAATTTGTTGATTGAGATGTTTGTCGGTGCTTATACACATTTTGCACATGATCAATTTGGACAAGATAAGAATGAGGGAGAATAGCTTAGGCAATATTTTCTTTATGTACGAAGTATACTTTATTTGTTCAAAGGTTCCTTTAGTACATATTGTGTAATTTTCACATATACGAAGTATATATTCTAGGATATAGAATTGAACCCTAATCTTCCGTCATAGTTCTTGTCTACACCAACTAGTCACATAGAGCATCGGTTCTTCTTGAACTTTAGAATGTGCATCATGCATGGTATGGACTATGTTACTATTTCTGTACTACAGTCCAACAAAATCAAAAGAAAACTTCAAGGCTTTATCACATTAACCAAAACCCTACAATTGTTTTTGATAACCAACATCCAATAGCTTTTTCATCTTATTTTGAATTTGAATCGAAATTCTCTTTTTGAGTGGAATGAAAACATCTGTCACCCATTAAACTCGATATCCTGAATTCTATACTCCTAAATTCATAATTAATTGAAATAATTGGTAGCTTACCCAAATTGGGCTAGCATCATTAATTCAAGATACCTTAAATAGTTTATCTTAGCCAAGGGTCGTTAGAAACTATATTTAGCTAAAGCAAACAAAAGTATGACATATTGACATGTAGATAGTTAGATACCATGATCTAGACTAGAATCGATATTGACATGAACCAATCTACTCGAAAATTAATAACAGAAGATTATGCAATGAATATTTATTCAAACGTTTTAAAAATGTAATTATTTGATATCAAACTTTTATGTTATATATGCTACTTCCATTATCTGTTATGTGTAACTTTTGAATATTATAAGTATTTACGGTAGAGATAGTACGTCATTTGGCCATTAGTCCATTGCCAAGTGTTCCATTCACGAGAAGTTCGAAAAATGTAAAATGCACCTGTAATCCTGTATGGCACTCTAAAGGCTTAAAGGCCTTACCAACTGTGTAGTGGGACAACAACGATATAGGCTACTCATAGAACAAAAGATGCATAAAACAAGAACATATTAAAAAAATTACAGTAGAAACAACAACAAACTAGTCACATTAAAATCTCTCATATTATATAATTAAACATTGAACTTCCTCCCTAACAAAATTTCAGAGGACTGCCAAACACAATTTAACAAAATTAGGCAGTTCCTCTGATAAAACTCACCAACTAAGAAAAATAACTAATTAACCATACTTAATCAAGCTAATCAACCATACTTAAGGACTAAAAAATTGAAAACAACTTACATGGGACCCCTTATGCCACAAAATAGATGACATCCATTGTTCATGATGAAACCATGTTGATGTTGATTTCATTATCCCCAATTATACAAAATTGATGATGTCTTACTTGGATAATGCACTAATTAATCTTTAATTATATCCTAATTTAATCTCTTTTTTTTAACCTATGATTCCTTGATGCCATTGCATGGTATATATCCATGCACACACCACATAATAATAATAATAACTAATAATAATAAAATTAATATTACTAACCCATAAAAATTAAAGTAAAAACATACTAACCCATGAAAATTTTCACTCTAAAAAACCAGTTTTAGTTAAAATAGCATTTCTTACTTTACTAAGGTCTCTTCCTTTAAGAGTCCTTCCAATTCCTTCATAAACAGAGAAAGATGAAATCTGACTTCTTGCTAACTTCTTTGCTAAATACTCATGTGGTGGAACCATGTCATCATCATCATCCACATCATCATCATCACCATCATTACCATAGACATACCCATCACCATCATCATTCACATGACCATCATCATAACCATAACCATAACCATAACCATAACCATGACCATGACCATTGCCATTGCAATTACCATAATACCCTTGATGATTAACAGCATTATAATCAACCCATGATGATGCAGAACCACCATTCTTCTTCTTTTTTGATGTCACACCATAAATTTTTGACCAATCAGGAATCTCCAATGGTGCTGATGACATCTTCTCACATGATGATGTTGATGATGATGATGATGATGATGATTTGGGTATCATTCTTGCAGTAGCAGTAAATTTTTTTGTAGCAGAAGATGAATTTTTCAATGATTTTCTTAGTTTTGGACTTGAATTTTCTCTGCTTTCTAGAACATTCCCTACTTCTCCTTCTTCAAAGTCTTCATCTTTAACAAATTTTCTGCCTATTCTCCCTGCCATTTTTTTTTTCCTGGAATTTTAATCTGTGAAAATATAAATAGAAATTAATTAAATTAAACAAATTTGAAGGAAATTTTATATAAATGGTGAAATGGGTATGAGGAAAAACTGAAAAAGGAGCAGCAGAAAGTAAAGTTTAATGGGAAATGAGAGTTCATACACTCTGTATATAGGAAAGAAAATGACTTTTTTTTTTTTTTTTTTTTTTTGGGAGGTTAAGGGTTACAACTTACAAGTACAACTTCTATGTTGCAAGTATTTTTCTTGTGATGATTTATAAAGTGGGTTTATTAAAGATAAAATAGGTGGGAGCTCACTCACTTTATTGCATATAATAAACAAATTGCTCACTTTATTGCATAAAATAAACACTACGGAGGTATATACGGAGATACTGATTAATTTAATTTTAAAATAACAACTTAATTTGAAGATTTTAGTGAACTATTATAAAGTGGTCACATGTATCTATAAGGAGAGTACTTTATATTTGTTAGATGATCACATTATCCATAAGTATATACTACGGAGTACACCATATTAGTTGCAAAAAAGCGTGTGTTGGTGTAAATTATATCTTTTCTTTTTTAGCAATGTAACATATCTTAAGCGAACTACCATGACCACAATCACATAAAACATTATATTCATCATACTTAATTTATTTAAATTAAAAAAAATCATTTATATAATATACTAAGTATTTACATATTTATTATATTTTTTTTGTGGTCATTTTTGGTTGACGCAAGGAAAAATGAATTGGGTTTGTTGTACAAAATTAAGTAAGTCCATAAATCACATTAACTATATGAGCTAAATTGATTGAAATCTAGGTAGTCATAATTGGTTGTTTTGGTGAAAAGGAATAAAACCAGGAATCTTCCGTTGGCTTTTAGCTGGCAAATGCTTCCAAACAAAAACCTAGGGAAGTTAATGCAAAGTGAACTTCCAAATAAAGGAACAATGAAATTGGGCTACCTAGGTATTTAGGTAACTGTTAAAACAAGATTTTTCCCCTATTAAAACAACAGTATTATTAATGTTAAGTCATAATATATCTGAAAATTAGTTGTTCAGTAATTTATTTACCTGTATTTATATTTTTGAAGTTCATTATGGAATATGGAGTACAAATTTCTCATAGTTCAAATTAACATGTTTTGAATTTGATCAATGTTAATTTTTTTTTTACAATATCTGTTATTTATTAGAATAAAAAGAAAAATATGTAATTCAAGGGTCATATGATATATATAACAAATTAAATACCATTTAATCAAAGAAAATTCACGAAATTATTCACGAAATTTTGTTAATATGAATATCGAATACACACGTTATCGAAGAAAATTCACGAGTATTTGTTTATATAGTGTTTAATTTGTATGAATATCGAATGCAGACGTTAATTTTTGTAAAAATATGTACTAATTAAAATATACACCTCATTTATACTCGAACACAACTTCAAATCAGGAGTTTATCTAACGCTTAAATAAGATTTAAAGAAAACATGTAATTTGAGGGTCAGATCGTATCTACGAGTATATATAGCAAATAAGACACCGTATAATCAAAGAAAATTCATAAATATAGAATACACACGTTATCGAAGAAAATTCACGAATACTTGTTCATATAGTGTTTAATTAGTATGAATATGAAATGCATTAAATTTTTAAAAAAAACATACGAAGTACAAATTAAAATACAACTAATTTATACTCGAACACAACTACAAAATCTTATAAGACCTGAAACTCACCACTTTAATTTCCAATTAATTTTGAGTAAAAATGTGAAATTCCGAGGATGATATACGTGGCATTCAAGTAAATGAATAGCTCCAAAAAAAATCACGGATTCCAAGAGAAGTAGAAGCTGCCTGATCAATCCTGATTCCTGCAAAGAAGAAGATAGAGTTTTCAGAGCAAAAGTCAGAGCAAAAAGACAAAAACTTTAACCAAATTATTTGAATTAATTTTAAAATTTCAACACTAAAATAATTAAATTTAAAGAAAGGGAGGTTAAATTAGATCCAATGAAACCCAAAAAAAGCAAAAAAATTGATGGGAATTAAGAAGAGAATCTCAGTTTCTAGTACATTTTTTACCTGATAAAAATACTGTAGTGGAATTTAAATTATGGCCAGCTCAAAAGAGTAAGAGTGCAGTAGCAGAGGAGAGAGAAAATGTGCAAAAGAAAATTAAAGAGAAGTGAGAGTGGTCTCATCTCATCTCAACTTCATAGCTAGCTCTGCAAATTCTAAATTTTGAGCTTCAATAAGTGAGATTATTATTCAATGCTTTTTGCTTATTTTAGGGTGTCCCTATCCATCACCATTATTTAATTATTATTATTATAATCTTCATTTTTTTTTAAATCGAGAATAAACCTTTTTTAGGGCCTTTTCTTATTGACTGAACTGAACTGAATTGAATTGAACTGAACTGAATTGAAATGCATATTTTATAAGAGAAGAAAATTAGGAGTTGAACTGAACTGAACTGGAAATAAACGTATGAGAACATACCCTTTCCTGAATAATGATAAAATACAAATTAATTTGCTATATAAGACGGTTTACAAACTATTTCCACAACACTGTAGGATCAGTTTCTAAGTTTGGAATTTGGCCATATACAACTACTAATACCACTAGAGGGTCTACGTATAGAACTGCTAATATCATTAGAGGTTCTACTTTGAAGCTATCTCGTTCACTTTAGCTTCACTTCTGCTAGATTATCTAATAACACTAATAATCCAAATTAAATTGAACCGCTAATAATATAGAACCACTAATGGTATAAAAGGTATTACGTAAAGAACCGCTAATAATAATAAAGGTTCTATAGGTACTAGTAGAGGTTCTATATTAACTAACATTTATACTTGCAAATACCATGTGAACAGTATTATGGGAAATAGTTTTTAAACCAATGTAAATTAGGAATTAGTTTATATTATTACATTATTTTGGGATTTTAGGAAATCACTCCCTTATATGTGTATAATTGAGATGATTGAATTAGCCTTTAGTCTTTTAAGCTGTTAAGGTTTGCTCTTTAAAATTTGTTTTGCTGAGTGTAAATAAGTTGATCTGATTTGCTGACACCCTGTATTGTTAAACTTTGTTGAAATCTGATTTGCTCTGCTTACTAGTTTAAAAGAACAGCTGAACAGGATCTAGCTAACTAATCCAAGTAAAGTGAGACGAATACAGTATATATCACTGTATAAGTAACGAGTTTGAATACGAATGTACTGGTTGGGTTAGTTTCAGCTTCATTAAATTTAAGCTAGTTGACTTGTACTCAAATGTCTTGAATTGAATTAATCAAAATCAGACTCAAAATGAATCTCTTAGTTGTACACGTACATCAAACATAATTTTTAATAGAGTAAACAAAAAAAGGACTGAGAAATTAAAATAGATACTGACCTCAATAAGCAGGACATATTTTGATCTCATTTTAAAAGTTGTTTGGGTCCAATTTAGTCCAATTGGGCCTGGTCACTGAATGATCCAATTAAAAGCCCAAGGTTAAGGTTCAACTCTCCAAATGTGCTAAAGTCAAAAATCAACATCCTCAAAGCCATGTCAAGGTCAGTCAACGGCCCAATCAGCTTGGCCCAGCCCAACTGACTTCCGGGCCCAATCCGCCTCCTTCATTAGCCAAGGTATAAAAGCCAACAATTTGGTCAATTCTTGGTAAGACAATAAAGCCTCAAGCAACTAAACTCTTGCACAGCTTTCTCTCTCTAATATACTGACTTAAGCATCGGAGGGGCCTTCCTCGGCGTCCCCCCCGAGGCTAGTTTACGTGTATTTGTTGTGCAGGAAACCCTCGGCTCCTGCGTCGTTCGGACCGAGACCAAGTTCCCTCAAGATAAAAGGATCTTCCGAGATTCGATTGTTTTCATCCGAAACAATTTGGCGCCGTCTGTGGGGAACGCTACTAAATTTCGCGTCAGTCATCAAACACTCCGGCAGTCGCCATGACTAAGAGTGGAAAGAGTTCCAAGAAGGCTAAGAAGGGAGGAGGCCAGATTACGGTGAGGGAACGCCAGCCGGTTTATCCCTCCCCGGAGCAAGCCTCTTCCGAATCGGAGGCCCCCATTTCTCCGGAAAGGGAAGCCTCAAGAGGTCCTAGCCTCCAGGAGGAGAACACCTCGCACCACACTCGGCAGCCGGGGCCATCCCCGAGACCGAGTGGCTCAGGTGCGAGGAACTCCCCGCCGCGCCATAGCGTGCAATCCAGGTCACATCCGCGGGAGACTCCTCCCTCCGGACCCTCCACCGAGGAAGTGGCCAGAGCAGTGGCCATCTGCATGGAGTTCCTTAAAGCTCAAGGGGCTCCAATCCAGATGCCTGATGATCACCAGCCGAGAAACCTGAAAAGGAGGATCGGTCAGGATGATGGTGGACAAGTTCCACCACATAGGCAGCTCGGCCAGAGGTGGCGAGGGGACACCCGAAACTCCAGTAAGGAGAGGAGGAGGAACCCTCAACCCTCTGACCACTCTGAAGCTCAGAATTCCATGGGGCCCTCCAAGGACCCGGAATTCGCCCGCCGAAGCGTTCACGAACGCTTGGGTTCGAGGGAGGTGAGTGTGCATAGCCGCCTCACCTTCCCAGAGGATACCGGACCCCACCCAACCTTGTCTCAGCCGGGGACGAAAACCACTTCCACCTCTGAGAGAGGAGGGAGCGAGGTCCCTGAGGCTGGGTACAAGGGGAAGGCGGTCATGGTTCCATCGAACTCGCCCTTCCAGAAGTGGATTCTGGAAGAGCATGTGCCAACGGTCAAAATCCCGGCACATATTACTTACGATGGTACCTCAGATCCTAAGGATCACGTTGCCTCTTACGAGGGGCACATGTATCTGAACCCGAGGTCTGAGGCTACCTGGTGTAAATACTTTCCTACGACCCTCAAAGGTGTTGCCCAATCCTGGATCACCAAAGGGCTCAAGGAAGGCTCCATAACCGGTTGGAACGACCTCTCCAACAAGTTCAAGAGCAAATTCTCTACGGCCAACCGCCGAGAGAAGACCACTGCAGAGCTAATGAGTCTGCAGCAGGCGGAGGACGAGAGCCTCCGCGACTATCTGACTCGCTTCAGCAACGAGTCATCCGGAATCACAAGCCTGGATCAAGGCCTGGCCGTGTTCGCGCTACGGAACGGCCTCCAAGTTGGAAAGTTCCTGGACTTCATGGTCATGCATCCCCCGCAGACCCTGGAGGAAGCCTTGGAAGCATCGGATAGGTTCATCCGAGCCGAGGAGTGGAACAGATCCAGGTCTCAGTCTCGTCCGAGAATTGAGAAGCCGAAAGGGCAGCAGCCCGAAGTCTCGGCGCAGAGGAAAGGGAAGGCTAAGGCCTCAGAACCGTCCTCTGCTGCCGAGCCGAAGAAGGAAAGACACTTTCCCAACACGGGAAGGTACGATTCATACACTCCACTCTCCCTTCCCCGTGCTAAGATTTTCAGCACGACGAAGGACGAGGGGAGATTCAAAAAACCTCGTCCGTTGCCTCCCTGGCATCAGACGAGGGGAAAGGACCAGTGGTGCGAGTTCCATGACTCACCCGGACATCGCACCGAGGACTGCGTCCAGCTGAAGGACCAGATTGAGGATCTGGTCCGCAAGGGGTACCTGAGCCAATACCTCGCGGACAGGCGCGAGGAGAAAAAAGCTGAAAAAGATTCTCGGCAGGACCTCAACTTCGCTCGGAAGAAGGATAAGGGACCTCAGGGCAAGGAGTCCCTCGACATCCTGGTTATTTCCGGGGGAATCTCGCAAGGCACAGCCAAACGCCAACTGAGGGGTCTAACCCATCAGATTCATCAGGCTGAGCTTCGGCAGTCCCAGTCACCGGCGCCGAACATCCTGTTCACAGCCGAAGACTGTGAGGGGGTGGTATACCCCCACGATGACCCACTAGTAATCATTCTGGGCATCGCCAACCGCAACGTCTGGCGGACCCTCGTCGACGGCGGTAGCGGGGCGAACATCCTCTTCCGAGGAGCGTTCGACCAGCTGAGGATGGGAGCCGAGCACCTGGCCCCCGCACCCTACCCGGTGTCTGGATTCAACGGCTCTTCATCGTATCCTGACGGGAAGATTACACTTCCTGTCACCATCGGCGAAGGCCGAGCAGCTAGGAATATCATGGCCGAATTTTTGGTCGTAGATGCTCCATCTGCATACAACGTGATCATGGGGAGACCCCTCATTCACGGCATTCAAGGAGTCGTCTCCACGTATCATCAAATCATGATATACGTTTCAGACGAGGGACGCTCCGAGAAAATAAAGGGCAGTCAAAAAGAAGCCCGCCGATGCAATCACCTCAAGCCATCCACGTCTCGCCGAGGCGACCGTGGCGATGGGGAGGAAAAGCACCGGGGCCGAAACGCCAAAAAGCCGAGAGGCTCAGACGTTTCGGCTAATGAAGCCCCAGACAACGAGAAATCTGATGGGGGCCAAAAGGCTGACTCCGCCTCAGAGCCGAACGACTCTGATGGCCAGCCGCGGTCAGGAAAGTCTGCTAATATTGATAGCAGGCCGGAATTCGAGGAATCCAACTCTAAGAGCATGGAGACGGATGACCTGACCGAGTCAATAGAACTGACCGTAGGAGATCCGAACAGATGTGTTAGCATCGGGTCGTCACTGGAGCCAAACACCCGTGCGGCACTCGTCCAACTCCTACGGGCCAGTGGAGACGTGTTCGCCTTCTCAGCCGCAGAAATGCCCGGGATTGATCCGGACTTCGTCTCCCATAGGCTTAATGCCGACCCCTCCAGTCGACCCATTAAGCAGAAAAAGCGGAACTACTCCGCCGAAAAGAACCAGAACATCGCAGCTGAGGTCGATAAGCTCCTAGATGCTGGGTTCATTGAACCCTGTCAGTATCCGGAGTGGCTGGCCAATGTTGTAATGGTTCAGAAGGCAAATGGTAACTGGAGGATGTGCGTTGACTTCACGGACCTGAATAGGGCATGTCCCAAGGACTCCTATCCGCTGCCGAGGATCGACCAACTGGTCGACTCGACAAGCGGGCATGCTCTGCTCAGTTTCATGGACGCATTCTCGGGATACCATCAGATCTTCATGCACCCCGAGGACCGAGCTAAAACAGCGTTCATAACAAGTTCCGGGTTGTACAATTACAGAATGATGCCCTTCGGATTGAAAAATGCGGGGGCAACATATCAGAGGTTGGTTGATCAGGTTTTCGCCGAGCAAAAAGGCCGAAACATGGAGGTTTATGTTGACGACTCAATCGTCAAAAGCATAAAAGAAAAAGATCATGTCACGGACCTAGCCGAAACCTTCGCCACCCTCAGAAAATACAAAATGAAGCTGAATCCGAAGAAATGTGTCTTCGGCGTGAAGTCAGGCAAGTTCCTCGGCTTCATGGTCAGCAAGAGGGGGATTGATGCAAACCCCGCCAAAGTACAAGCTGCTTTAGACCTCCCCGAGCCGAAGACAAAAAGGGATATTCAGCGTCTAGCCGGGAGAATGGCTGCCTTGTCCAGGTTCATCTCACGAGCCTCAGACAAAGGGCTCCCTTTCTTCAAGGCGCTGAAGCTCCAAAATTCAAAAGGCATTGAATGGGGAGACGAACAAAAGTCAGCCTTTCAGCAGCTCCGTGAACACCTGGCTCAACTCCCAACACTGGCAAGGCCAGTCGTAGGAGACATCCTATACTTATACGTGGCGGTCAGTCCAGCCACGGTAAGCGCGGTGCTGCTAAGGGAAGAAGAAAAAGTTCAACAGCCGATCTATTTCGTCAGCCACACCCTGACGGATGCCGAGACGCGCTACCCATTGTTAGAAAAAGTGGCTTATGCAGTGGTGGTGGCTGCTCGGAAGTTGCGACCCTATTTTGATTCTCATCAAATAGCGGTTCTAACTGATCAGCCGTTAGAGAAAGTCCTCGGCAAGGTTGAAAAATCCGGTAGACTAGCAAAGTGGGCTTTCGAGCTCACCGAGTTCAGTATCGGTTATCAGCCGAGAACAGCCATCAAGGCGCAAGCCTTGGCAGACTTCTTGGCCGAGTGCTCCTATCAGGAGACTCTGGATGCAAGGAGGAAAATCTGGACCGTCTTCACGGATGGGTCCTCCACCGTGAACGGTTCGGGGGCAGGGGTCGTCATTACCTCTCCCGAAGGCAAAACCTTCGAGTATGCACTAAAATTTTCATTCAAAGCCTCTAACAACGAGGCCGAATATGAAGCAGCCATTGCTGGCTTAGACCTGTGCATATCGTTGGAAGCCGAGCATGTCTACCTCAAGACAGATTCTCAGCTGGTCGCCAATCAGATCCGGGGGGAGTATGAGGCTAAAGAGCCTTCAATGGCAGCTTACCTCACAAGGATCAAATCGACAATTGCGAAGCTGAGATCTTTCGAAGTAGAGCTGATCCCAAGGGGTCAAAATGCTCAAGCAGACGCACTCTCCAAACTTGCAAGCTCAACTCTGACTGAGTTAAGCCGTTCTGTCTATGTGGAGGTGCGCCGTGAAAAGAGTGTAGCCGAAGCAATATCAATCTGCTGCGCTGCACTCGAGCCGAGCTGGATGGATGACATCCTGGCTTATAAACTCAGGGACGAGCTCCCCGAGGATAGGAATTCGGCCTCCAAGATAAAGCGGATCAGTTCACGATTCCTCGTCTTCGGCGGCCAACTCCTCAGAAAATCCTTCTCCGCTCCATTATTGAAATGCGTGGGTCCAACGGATGCCGACTATATTCTCCGAGAGATTCACCTCGGCATCTGCGGAAACCACATAGGAGGGAGAACCTTAGCCCACAAAGCTCTCAGGGCAGGGTATTTTTGGCCTACAATGATCTCGGATGCAAAGAACATGGTCAGAAAATGCGAGAAATGCCAAAAATTTGCACCGGTAATCCATCGGCCATGCCTAGATCTCCAGCCAATTCTTAATCCTCTTCCATTTGCACAATGGGGGTTGGATATTCTGGGACCCTTTCCCGAGGCCCCATACAAAAGAAAGTGGCTGATAGTCGGAATCGACTATTTCAGCAAATGGATTGAAGCGGAAGCTGCTTCAAGCATATCTGAGCAAACTGTCAGACAGTTCATCTGGCAGAACATAATAACTCGGTTCGGCATCCCAAAAGTTTTTGTGTTCGACCACGGCAGACAGTTTGACAACCTGCCCTTGCGCCGATACACTGATCAATTCGGGATAAAATTGGCTTACTCCGCGGTTTGCCACCCTCAGAGTAATGGCCAAGCCGAAGCCGCAAATAAACAGATCCTTAACGCTCTCAGAAAAAGAGTAGAGGATCAAAAGTCCAAGTGGGTAGAGGAACTTCCGGGAACCCTCTGGTCACTCCGGACAACCGAGAAGGAGGCAACGGGGCATTCACCTTTTCAGCTGGTGTATGGATCCGAAGCAGTGCTTCCAGTGGAAGTGGGCTCAGAAAGCCTACGAGTGAATCTCTTCTCAGCCGAGGAAAATGAGCAGCTCATGAAAGAGTCCCTCGACTTCCTTGACGAGATTAGAGATCTAGCCCGAGAAAGGATGGCTGCACACAAGCTCAGAATGAGCAAGTCCTACAACCGAAGAGTCTATCAACGACCTCTCAGAGTTGGGGATTTAGTTCTGAGGAATGCTGCAGCTGTTCAAAAAAGTCACATTCATGGCAAACTCTCAGCATCTTGGGAGGGACCTTATGAAATTTATCAAGAGCTTCAGCCCGGTACCTTCAGACTCAAACAAATGGATGGCACCGAGCTGAAAAACCATTGGAATGCCGATGTGCTCAAAAAATACTATGTGTAAATCCTTCGGATAGTACAATCTATGTAAGTACACTGATTTTGTTTACAAAAAGGCCATCGAGCCAGTATTCATTCAGATTGCGTGTATTCTTTAAGTCTTTATGCTTTCTACGGTTTTTCAAAAATTCAAGGTTTCATTCGGCGCTGTCCGGGGTATTGCATAATGATGCCTTGTACCTCGGCAAGCCGTAAAACCTGCCAAAAAAGGATACAAGCCCGAAGTATTGCATAGTGATGCCTTGTACTTCGGAGAATCTGTTCCTTTGGGCAAAAAGGCCATAGACTTATCCGAAACATAGCCTAAAAAATAGGAACTGATAAAGCCCCGAAGTATTGCATAGTGATGCCTTGTACTTCGGATGAATCAGTTCCGGGTGGTAGTTGCAACTCTGAAGTATTGCATGATGATGCCTCGTACTTCAGATAAACTGCTGCCCCGGCATGGTGTTTCGGATAGTTGTTCCCTTGGATGAATTGAAGAAAGTGTCACAAGAGTACCATCTCTAGAGTGAAAACTCTCAGGTGGGAAATCAGTACTTTAAAAACAGATGTAGAAAATAAAGCAAAGTGTTCAAAGATCCTCGGCTTAGCCGAGAAAAATTATCAGCCATTCCAGAATTCAGAAGACCTCATCTTCAGATTTCTGGGGGGGCAGAGGGAAATAGAGAAATGGCACAACTGATCTAATACCCTTCAGCTCAGCCGAAGTTTGATACTTATGTCAGTTTTTTCACAAGTTGAAAACATCCGAGTACAAACGGCAAAAAGAAGTCTCAGCAGAAATGATTCTCGCTAGCCGAAGTTCTGCACTTAGCAAATATTTGAAAGATCATTCAAAGAAAGCAGTAAAGTGCGAAGACTGGTAGAGCGAAGGAAAAAATACACAAGAAAGCTGAGAAAGTGAACTTCTTTGAAATAAAAATGTTGAATTACAAAAATAGTCGGCAGCCGCCCACAAGCGGAAAATAACAGCTGCCGAAATACGTACATAAGCAAAAATATAATAAGCTGTTGTACGATAAGGCAAGCTGAAGCAAAAAAAAACAAAAGGCAAAAATTCAGAAAGCGGCAAGTCTAAAGTTGAGCGCATGATGAACCGCAAGATTCTGAAGACGACTGCCCGAGTTCCTATGCTTCAGCCTGAGGATCAGACTGATCAGCTTCATTGGGCCCAATGGTGGTCTCAGCTCCAGCAGCAGAAGAAGCAGGCTTTGCACTCTGCCGAGCCTCCCTTTCCCTCTGCTCAGCCTCTAACTCCATCCTCTCAGCTTCTTCCTCGGCTTCCTCAGCCTTAAGGATTTCAGCTTCGATTGGAGTGGCATACTTCATGTGAGGGTCTTCGGGATCTTGGACCCATTCAGCACATTTGGACCAGTCCAGCTTCGGCTCAGCATGAAGGCAGACCCTTCGGCACACTCTGAACCCGTTTCTAAAACCCATTTCATACTCTTCTTGGGTATAGATACGGACTTTGAGTAGAGCCTCAGCATCGGCCAACTTCTTCTTCGTCTCCTCCAAGTCTTCCTCGGATCTCTTCAGCTCATCGACGAGCTTGGAGGAGGAGCCTTTCAGCTCGGTAAACTCTTGCTGAACCTGGGAAGCCTCGGCCTGAACTTGGACCATTTCTTCCTTCTTGGCAGTGAGCTGATCCTCAGCCTCTTGTAGCTTAGCTCTTTGAGCTTCAGCAGCAGCAGCAGCCCTTGAGAGTTGGACATCCCTAGCTTGGAGCATCTCTTCAGCAGCCATTCTACTGGCTTCAAGAGATTCTAGCTGATGCTGCACCTCAGCCTGTGCAGCAGCTCCTTGGATTCGGCTCTCGATAGCAGCCTTGAACTTGGAGACGTCCACTCCCATATGCTCCTGGAGGAATTTTTCCCCTTCCATCAGTGGGGGAAAAACCTCCATCTCCATAGCATCGCAGAAGGTTTTCAGAGCTTCGGCAGCTTTCTTACCGTACTCCTCAACCTCCTGCTGCTTCTCTTCAGCTGCTGCTTGCTTCAGCTTAGCAAGCTTAACTTCCTCTTCAGCCACCTTCCTTTCGTGCACAGCAGCGTCTACCCTATCTTGTAGGGTATCAATCAGCTCTACAGTGAGAGTCTGATTGTGCACGAACTGAAAACAGGGGCACAAGTTAAAAAAGTAAAAAATAATAGCTGAAAGGTTGAGTTCAGAAAGAAATCAAGGCAAGGAAAATTACCTGCATCATCAGCAGTTGGTTAGACCTGGCTGGGTCAGGAACTGATCTACTGGATTCGCCCATCCCAGCAGTGGCCTTCAGCGACCAGATCCTTGCCCTGTCTACTTCGGACATGCCAGCAAAATTGCCGAAGTAGGCTGCAGCTCCTTCTCGGTTTTGACCCCATATGAGGTCCCAGATGTGATCTGGGATTGGAATTCGGGGGGCCGAGAAACCCATTTCTCCAGAATGCAGAGTCTGGAAAGAAGGGAAGGACGACGATGGAGCTTGATTAGCTTTGGTTGTCTCAGCATCGTCCTTCTCAGAGGAGTCAAGTACTATGACCTCCTCTTCTTCAGGGGTGAGGACGAAAGCCTCAACCTCTCTTGCGATATCTGCCGTGAAGCCTTCAGCACTTGACATCACGGCATCTTTATTTTCGTGCTCAGCAGCACTCTCCTTGATTTCTTCTTGGACCCCTCCCTTAGGTCCGGGAGTTCTCTGATCCACCTCCATCTCAGGAGGTGGCGGAGGGGTCTTTTGAGGAGATTGGGGTGTTGGCTGGGGAACCCTCGGCGATCCATTGCCTTCCTCAGGTTCCCTTATTGCGACGCCGATGGTCATCGGCCTCTGCTGAAAATCATGAGGGCCGATGATGGCCATCCTTCGGCGCCTTTTCAGAAGGGGCTGCTCGTCCATATCTGAATCTGAAGACTCTTGTATTTGATCTTCGGGACGAACAGGAGCTTTGCCTTCTCTGTGTCTGTTACTCTCTTCAGACTGTAACAGACAGGGGGGAAGAAGAGTGTGAGTAAAAAAAAAGAAAAGAAAAGAAAAAAGTTGTCTAAAAACTCACCGAGGTCTTCAGCAAAGCCTCGTCTTCTTCAGCTGCTCTAGCTGCAGCTTCGGCTTCAGCAGCTCTGGAGGACCCTTCTCCTCCTTCACAAGCCTCAAGTACCCGTGCAACCTCTTCGGCTGTGCGGGCAGCTTCAGCTTCTTCTTCCAGCAGCTGAAACAAGGGATCCCTCTTCTTCCACCAAGGCTTCTGCCTCTGATACAGAGCAACAGCCTCAATTTGGAAGTGGGAAGAGTCTAGGTGAACCTCTCGGCGCCTTGGTTCAGTGATAGGGGGAGCCCGATCAGTTACGACTCGTTCTCGGCTGACGCCAAGGCGAGCGTAATCAATGCCGACGTTGGTCTCGTCCCGTTCTGAAAAAGAAAAGGGGAGAAGTCAATTCAGTTAGTTCGGCACATCACAAGAAAGCAAAATGAAAGAAGAAAAGAGATAATTAAAAGGCCTCGGCCCCAGCCGAAGAAGATTACCATCCCTGAACTTTCGGCTGAGGCCGACAGCTGCCAGCATATTCTCTTGGAAAACATAGTGCGTATCGGGGAGCCAAGTCTCCGGGATATGCTGCATTCGGCCGCTGCCTCCCCGGTTCGGCAGCTTGCCGAAGATGTTCTGCTGATTAAGGTTCGGGTCTGGCCCGCTATCTTCGGGAGGACCTAAACTTCCCATATCAGGATCCGGCTCGGCAAGATACCGGGGAGCGCTGAAAACATAAGGATGGCTCGGCTCCGTGGGCGCCCTAACCCAAATCCATTGACCTCTCCAGTCCTTGTCTGAAGAGTCGTTCGGCCACATGGTTAGGAACGGGGGCCGAGACTCAATCCGATACCACCCAGAACCATGGCTTCCGTGCCCACTCTGAATATTTGGCACTAGCCGATGGAGCTTTCTGAAGCAGTGCAGGTTCGGCACGTATCTGAAGAATTTGCAGACCCATAAGTACGTCATTACCCTTCGGATGCTGGTGGGGGTCAGCTGGCACAGGGAAATGTTGTAATGGATCAGCAAGTCTCGGACGAATACGTCCAAAGGGAACCTCAGCCCATACTGAAGCTGTCTCGTGTACACCCCCACATACCCCGGGGGTGGACGATGGATTCTATCGGATGCTGAGGGCATTCGGCACCAATATCCATCAGCTTCAAAAATGCCGTAGTGCAACTCAATTTGCTCAGCAAATCGATATTGATCGGCGTTCTCTACCCACCATGAGTAGGGACGGTTCTTTATCATGGCCGAAGCTACTTCGGCATCCTCCCACTCTGAAAACCCTGGGAGGATATCCCAAAGGACAGCGGGAACTTCATCATCCCGTCCTGAAGCTCTCACCCCCTCAGCCCTCTGAGGAGGAGCCGAAGAAATGGGAGTCGCCCTAACCCCTTCAGCAGGGTCAGACTCTGTCCTTCGTCCATTCCAGGTCCCAATCCTGTCCCTGGGATCGGGGATTAGCCTTGCTCTTCTTGGAGCACGGGCTCCACCTCTAACTCCCCTCACCATTGACGAATTTCGAAGGAAAAAGTCGAAAAAGGGGAAAGAGTGCAAAGTCGAAGAAAGATGAAATAAAATCAAAGGAATTTACCTTGATCTGAAGCAAAAGCCGCCGATTCACGAATTGGTAGTGACAAGTCTCAGCTTCTAAGCTTAATGCTCGGGGAATTTGCGAAGTTTTGATGCGGGCTCTTGAGCGTTCTTGAGAATTCTGGGTTTGTGTTGATGAATGAGTGGGGAGAGAAGACGCGCCTCTATTTATATCTCCAGAAATGGGAATTCAAGGAGTCTGCGTTTCAATTTCTCTCAAGCACCCCACTAAGTAACCGTTAAACACACGACCTTGCAGTTAAATCGCCCACTACCCGTCCAACTTCCGCAATTATCCACATTAACTGTTGTTATCTCATTAATCATGGGTTAATTATGGTTTAAATTCACATTTTTGGATTAACAAATCATTCACTTCCCTCCTTTTCTGATTAAATCAAACCCGACCCGTCATCCTTCCAAATCGGGTCTGGGGGGCAAGTTGTTTGGGTCCAATTTAGTCCAATTGGGCCTGGTCACTGAATGATCCAATTAAAAGCCCAAGGTTAAGGTTCAACTCTCCAAATGTGCTAAAGTCAAAAATCAACATCCTCAAAGCCATGTCAAGGTCAGTCAACGGCCCAATCAGCTTGGCCCAGCCCAACTGACTTCCGGGCCCAATCCGCCTCCTTCATTAGCCAAGGTATAAAAGCCAACAATTTGGTCAATTCTTGGTAAGACAATAAAGCCTCAAGCAACTAAACTCTTGCACAGCTTTCTCTCTCTAATATACTGACTTAAGCATCGGAGGGGCCTTCCTCGGCGTCCCCCCCGAGGCTAGTTTACGTGTATTTGTTGTGCAGGAAACCCTCGGCTCCTGCGTCGTTCGGACCGAGACCAAGTTCCCTCAAGATAAAAGGATCTTCCGAGATTCGATTGTTTTCATCCGAAACAAAAGTGATGGAAAGAATCAATAAAGATGCACGTACTCATGTACCTTTCAAGTTCCAAGGAGGTCAAGACAAATGGAGGATGGAGAAGGAACATATAGACATATGGAGGCTCAAATCTTGTTGACACATCTTGTTTAATTTTTACAAATTATTTCTTCTTATTTTTTAGTACTAACAATTACATGACTGCTATTTGTGGTTTACACATAAAAGTAAATATAATCATATAATTATGAAAATCGTTTCAAGGTGTTTATTTTAAATGTCAACTTGTTGAAGAATAGGTCTCATAAGTATCATCATATATCATATATAAGTGTTTTACATTAGTTGAATAATTACTTTATAAGGCTAAGGGATTACTTTTCCTATTGTCATATGGTTTTGTAATGATACCTTATTTGGACTCGTAAAATGGACCTCTCTCTGTTACTTATAAGTATACTTATTTCTATAAGATCTTCACCTTATTTTCAGGTTAGTATAACACACCCTTAATCAAGGTTAAATAATTCTACTTTAACATAGCATCCAGATTCAACGTGATTAATTAAAAATATGGTTTGGATATAGAAAGATCCACATGGTCGAATTAGATATTTTCTACTTATATTATATTTTATGCTACATCATTGTAAATAATACAGAGTACGAAGTACTCCCTCCGTTTTTAAATACTTGTTCCACTTTTCTTTTCCGACCGTTTTTAAATACTTGTTCCATTTTCTTTTTTAGAAATCTTTAAAATATTTACTCCGTAATTCATTTCTCATATTTAGTGGACCCAACATAATACTTTCTCTCCTCCTATTCTTCCACTACTTTTGCTTTTTGCAAATTTTTATTTTCTCAACTACCCTACTACCTTCATATTTTATTACTTCTCCAATTTCTCCTAAAACTCCGCGCATTGATTAATGAAACAGGTATTTAAAAACGGAGGGTATATAAAATAGATGTAACATTAATTTTTATATAAAAAAAGGGTAAGTAGATGAAGAGTAGGCAAAGGCGTTATGATTGGGTAGAAAGGAAAAGAGGGATTGGCGTGATGAGGCGTTCGCTGGATTAAGTGGAGTACTAAATAAACCTTATCCATTTCTCTCTCCTCTCCTGCGCAGTAGTCACAGCTGATGCGGTGTCAGCAGTTAATGCCTATTTCTATCTCCCACCTTTTTTATTCTTTTTTCTTCCAGATTTTCCATGCTTTTACTATAAATATATACCAACTCAAGTGTATTGCCAGGGGCGGAGCCATGTAGGAACAAGGGGGGACGGTTGTCCCCCCATTTTTCCAAAAAAAAAATTAATTTATGTTAGCTTAAATAAATGCTGTAAATAAGAATAAATACCTTACATGTATACCTTATATAACAAAGACAACATTTGGTCTGGTGGTTGATGGGCTTGAGTAAAGCTTGTATTTCTCTTTGATCCTAGGTTCGATTCTTTACCCGATCAATTTTTTTGTTTCTTTTTGCTATTTTTGGATTTTATTTTTATTTCATTTTATAGTTTATACAAAGTGCTCCTATTTAACTTCTTTTTCTTGTTTTTGGATTTTGCCATTTTTTTTTTACTGGTTTTTAAATTTCATTATATAGTATGTAATTTATATGTACAAAGTATTATAAGTCTTCAAACCTCTAATTACTCTCATTTAACTGTTTAATCAAGTATCGCCTTGTTGATAGTGATTACTAATGTGTTATTAAACTATTTGTAATGAACACATGTCTCCGTATTTTTTTATCTCTCTAATTATGTGTGCCTAAATTCTATTTTTTTTATAGCTTGTTTGGAACTAAGTTTCCAATTTTATTTTTAGTCAAAGAAAGTTTATTTATTTATTATTATTTTTTTTTTTAAAATGTAACCCAAATCCCTTTACATCTACTATCAATTTGTGTAAATGCTTATCATTTGATAAATCATATTTATCGATTATTAAGGATTACATACCTTAAAATTAGGGTTTACCAGCATAAAAAAAAAAATTTGGTTAATAAATTTCTTAATATGCAATTAATTTTTTAACAACTCCTCTTTCACCATATAAGAATAATTGTCATATCTCATAAGCGATTTCAAATATATATTAAACAATTTATGTGATCAATTTCTTTTTTCTTATAATTATTGTCGATTATTAAACATCTAAAAATTGTCCCCCCAGATTACAAATCCTGGCTCCGCCACTGTGTATTGCCATCCGATTTCAACTACCTGTGGGCGTCGACTAACACCACCCTTTTAATCGCACCGATTAAGGACTTGTTCTCTTAGACTTACTTGATTGAATTAGTGTTTAGAAGAGTCAAAGTGATACTCAACCTGAAAACGATTTAGATTCGACTTGAGTGTATACAATAATTTAGCATAACTGCATAACTCAACTTTATAAATTAAACTGACCATACTTAACAAACCTGATCCGATCATTTGAATTGACACTTTTTTTCAATTTAACACAGCTTTAATTATTTTGAACTTATTAATGTGTATTTAAACTTATTTTTGTAAGATAAATAGAAATAAGGTGAATTAAATCGACCATACATTAAAATATGTTTCAAAGTTCTTTTGTCGATCAACTTATAATTATAATACAAGTATGAAAGGTACTCTAAAACCTTTAGGAATGTCGTAGGTATTATTACATGCTAAGGTTGTTATACCCACAATGAAATTTTCATTACATTGTCATACATAAAGAGTCTGTTCACTTCACCTTAATTTCAGTTCAGTTCACTTCGACTTTTAATTTCTTTCTCTCATAAAGTAGTTATTTTAGCTCTATTCAATTCAGTTCAGTTTAATTCAGCTCCAATCAGTTCAGCTCACCTCAGCTCATTAAATATGAACAGGCGACCCTAATTCAATAATTCATGGCAAATAAGCTTATCCTAAGCTTTTTTATTTTTTTTATTTTTTTAGTTTGATCTTATATTACATTATCCTTTCACTTTGAAAATAAAAACTCATGCAACCGAAAGTGCAAATTTCCTAATAAAAATTAAAGTCTTGAAGATGGTGAGCTTAAAACAACTGCATGCATACACCATAGTTGCAATAAATAAACTAGCCTAGTAAAATTCAAAGCATTTCGAAAGGCTAAAGAAATATTTCTGCATTTGAATAATTGTCTGTATTAAATTCTGTTGCAAGATGGGTTATATTAAGGCTATTTAATTTTATGAATATGATAGATGTACTAAATTAAGGGATATATATGAATGAGGAGTTAAAAACACTAAAAAAAATGCGCAATTGTATCATTCATGAAGTTTTAAGTATAAAATTTGTTAAAAAAAATTAGCGAGGTGAACTAACTAGTTAGACAACTAATAAGTGAGGATAAAATATGCTTTTAACAACTAAATTAAAAAAGGCTATTTAGAAAAATCAAGGACAATGTCAATTAATATATTTCGCCCTTCTATCTGTGTACTCCTAAGACAATAACCAATAAAATGCCACTTATAAATATAACTTATGAAGGTAAAGTAGCTATAATAATTAGAATTAATCGATGGAATTATCTCTTTGTGTATTATATTTTTTATTTATTTATTGAATAGGGCACCAAAATAAATATAACAACAAAAAATCTAGTTGGGATGCACCCAAGAAAAGTAAAAAGAAGTAGAGAATATGAATTGGTATTTTAGTTCAAATTCATTCACCAATGCAATTCCACTTCCCTGCTTTTGGAAAATTATGGCTTTATGCCAGCACAAACATACAAGAAATAAAATAAAAACAAGAGTAAACTTTTTTTTTTTTTTTGAAACAACCAAGAGTATTTATTTATTTACTTGAGCACTTCACAATATTAATAATACGTCCGATTTTTTTTAGTTACAACTTTAGAAAATTATTTAAGAGATATAAAATATTCTAAAATTACAACTAAAAAAGTCAGAGGTTTCCATAGTTAGAAATTTGGTCTTTTTATTTAGCTGATTTTGGTGGGGTCCATGTCAATTAGGTGTCGACACAGTAGTATAAATGTATAGTAGTACTAGCAGTAGAAGTAGTAGGGATAAGGGCTGATGGGTCACAGTCACACTCACACACCATTTGGATTTTGGGTCATCTGGAAATATCAAATTATTTGTGGGTCAACTTCTTTTGTTTTTTTCCTTAGTTTTACAATTATTGTTACGAGTAGTATTTTATTTGTGTACTAAAATTAAATAAATTAATGCACTACAAGTATTATTCATACTAGTATTAATCATATATAGTATTAATCATATATACTTTTGTCCATTTGGAAAGAGTTAAACAAGTAAGAGGTTTGATCAAATAATTGCAACTAGCTTTTTTATTGTTGAGAAAATTGTACTAGCTTATTGTATTTGCCATGCATCATGCATGTTTTATCTAGATTTTTTTTTATTTGGGATTAAAGCTTGTTAAGTTAGATATATTGTTGGTTAGACTTACTATGTATCCTTTCATTTCCGACTATTGTAACATGATATGAGCAGTGGCAGATGTAGAGTAATTAATGTGGAGGGGTAATAAATATAAAAACAAAAACAAATGCTCATGTAAAGGCTTGAACCTAAGACTTTTTGCATAAAATAAATGCATTATCACTGTGACAAAGATAAATTAATGATATTTATTACAATAAAATTGTATTTAATCTATAAATTTATACCTTTACATAAGTAAATAAAAAATATTATTATTTTCGGGGGGACCACTGCCACCCAGGACCCTTAATAGGTCCGCCCCTGGATATGAGACCATATATTCAATCCTATATTCCTATCTACACGACTACACATACGGAGTACATGATTTTTATTTAGTCTACATTTACGTTTTTATCCAAAGTCTTCATTCCAAACCATTACCCATTGACTTCACCAATGAGTGATTTTAGGTCACATCTTGATGCATGAATCTCTAATCAAGTTCGTGGATCATAGAGACGAGTGTAGGGATGGAGGGAGTACAACACGTAGTATTATAGTAAATGCAAAAGTTGGGGCCGAAAATGAGAAACGAGCAAGTATTTAGTGGGCAATATGTTTCCATGCTTTGTCCCCAACTTGCAGTCTTGCACAAAATATGTATTCATGATAATCATGACCAACAAAAGAGCTAGTACGTCGGCATTGAAATTGACTATATATATAGTTTGTGATTATTTACTACCATAACTCATAACTTTAAAATTATACAAAGTGGAAGTTTTAGGGCCTATTTTGATTTACTAAAAACAACTGAACTGATACTGATTAGCATATACATGGCTAAAAACTTTTGCTTTAAGTATGCTATCATGACTTTCAATAACATTCACATTAGGGTTTATCTAGCACCATACTTGCTTATCTCAATAGAATTGTCTTGTCCTACTTGCATTATTTTGCATTTGTGCTTGTGTGTACGTCAGTACATATCAAAGTTGAGAAGGTATATAAGTATATTCCATTGAATTTAATACTTGTAACATCTTTTCTCTTGCAAAAATAGATTGCCTTTTAGGAGAACACAAATAGTATATCAAGTTGTAGATGATGAGTTGAGTATTGTACTAAAGAAGTAATAAAGACCATTAGGAAAAATAAAAAACCATAAGAGTTCAAGAACTATATTAATTAGTACGTACTAATTAAGTATATACAATAGGGTTTCCCTTCACGATAAGAGTATTCTAATGTTCATTTCTTTCTTACTTTTATATAGAAGAATTAAAACACTAGAGTTTCAATTAGATACAAAGATCTTTAATATGAAGTAAAATTTTGTTGATTTATTAAAGGTGCTAATATTACTTAAGATGGATATAAACCTAGAAAAGGTGATATAATTGCCATAAGATTCTTATACCTAAATTAATCAGTTTTTCATGGATCAAGTCACACCCAGATCGGTCATATATTACTCATATATAATTTTCCCGTATCTAATTAAAACTGAATTTATCACCAATCATTGAAAAGTTATTGAGACATATTTTCACCTTCAAATAAAAAAATATGTCCATTTAAAGCTCGTCCAATCTTTTTCATTCTTGAGATTCAACCCATAAATATTAAATAACACAAAGACACAAAGCAAATGAAACAAGATTAAAATATTTATACGGTAGCATTTTGATCTAGCTAGTGACTTAATTAGGACATGCACACTATACGTAACTATGGTTTAATGTGTTGATTCCGAAAGCATTAAGATCAGATTCCATGCATTTCAGGAGCAACATTATCAACGATTTCACTAGTACCAATGCATTATTTGCTTATGTGAATAATATATTTATTTAATCATTCACTTACATAGTTACATCTTATTATAAAATGCATTTAGCCAAGTTCAATTGTAATCAATTAATGTCAATGTAGAGCAATCATCAAAGGGAACAATATTAGTACCAATTAACATCTATGTAAGTCCTTTAGGAGAAATAAGTAGACAAAAGAGCACAAAGTCTTGACTTTACTTTCAATAATTTAATTTTTGTGCTTCTTTATTTTAATCTTTAACATATAGGTGGGGGCTAGAACAAGTCTAAACTCGACATAATGTGTGCATTATATTACTTGGAATTAAGATTTCACACAAATTTATCTCTTTTCAAAATACCTAGCTAGAAAAACCCTTTATTTATATATATCGATATTTTAAAAATGTTACACTTATTTTAGGCACTGTATTGAGTGACCCGAGCCTATCATTGTATACATTGTGGGACATTATTAATGACCAATTGGAAATATTCTCCACTACAAATTGTGTAATGTATCTCTCTTATCCTTGTCAAAAACCCACCTGAACTAGTCATTAATAAACATTATGCCATTATCCTAAAGTTTGTTCTTGGTGGTCACTAATCTACTAAAAGGACCAAAGCATATTCTATGGCTCTTATAGACCGATATCAGCTTGAACATACACATCATAAGAACCCTCACTTATCATATCATATACTCCGTACTATGCAAATACAAAAACAGTTCGTCGAGGTTATTCATTGTACAATTTGATACACGGAAAGGCATAAAATGCTTATATATGTGCTCACAAGGTACAAACGTATGAGTAAAGAAATAGTCTTAACTGTACCATGCATAAGATACAATCGGTTGTACATATATGTTAGAAAACAACATATTTATAAGTATAATGGTTTACCTTTGGATTATTCCCGGTCATCATTTTAACCTTAAAGCTACTAATTGAAACCGTTCATTAATCTAATATAAAGGGGGTCCTCTCTATTTAATTATAATTAGCTTGAATTTATAACTAGTGGAATTGGTCAAATGAACTTGATTGCGAAAGAACTACTTTATTGAATTCTACCTATGGATTTAATTTAGTGTAAATTGATTATATTAAAGGAGGTAACAATTACAAGTTCGTACATGTAATTACCTACTTAGAAAAAAAATATAGTAGCTTAATTGAATGATACATATCATACAATTAAGGGGGAGTAATTGTGATAGAACATAAAATGAGAGGTTGTCAAGTATTTTTTCAATGTGACATGCATAGTATATTGTCTTCTATCTTTAATTCTTTATAGTGAAACTATGGTTAACTTGTATGTGGACTGTCTTTCCTCCTACCGCGCATCTTTAATGTAAACCCTATATAACTTATTCCCGCCAATAACAAATCAATAACTCTAAAGTCTTTGCGTGTATAGGATATAATATGACTTTCATATACTTATATGATAAATAATTGATAAACAACTTACATTATTTCAATGAAAATCAGTCAATATCAGCTTAGGCATATAATGATGCCAACAATAGTCAACACAAGAGAGTTCATGCGTGGTGGTGACTTGTTTAATAGTCATAATGTATCAATTTCACGGTTGAAATGATTGATTTGTACAAATTGTAATATTTGATGATGAAAACAGCATAACCTAGACCAAACAAATTATAACCTATTCTCATGTTATAATTCCTCACCTATTAAAACTATAATTTTTCTTTTCAATTCTTGTGCATCATGTAAAAGATATATATACGTACCCAGTAGTATATATGGTATAGTTTTACAGATTTAATGAAACCTTTTTAAGTTTAAAGGAACTAACCCAAGCTTTCATCAAAATTATTTTAGATCAGTAAAAAATTAGTTTTCACTTATAAATCTATTGAGCAAAATAAATGTTAATTGGTTAATAAAAACTTAAAAAAAAAGTTTGCTCATTAAACAAATTTTGATCAAAAACAAAAATAAGTTCGAAGGCTCAAATCTGTTTGTATGAGTTTGCACAAATATTAAAGTTTCTTTCAATTTAACAAGTTTAATATTTTAAAGAGTAAAAAAACTAGAGGATCAAGTGCAAGCTCAATGGTTGTGTACTTGTGTGGGGATCCCAAACTTTCGGGCCATTGTAACCATAATTTACTAACATACAGAGTAGTATACAATAAAATAAACTTTCATAAAACTGGTCACTTGATTCCAAAACAAAGTCCAAAAGAAGAAAAGATGGAAGATGAAATGATAAAAACCATAAGATGTCTTTATGCTTTTGTTTCTTCTCATGTTTGGAGGGCAGGTAACATTGTAGCCTACCTTGTGGCAAGATGGGATACTCGTAATTGCATGAAATTTGTTTGCATGAGTCCGTTCCACACAATCTTGTAATTTTAGTGAATTCTGATTTATAATAAAGTATCTATCTTATATTTCCTTAAAAAAAAAGTGCGAGCTCAATGGTTTTATGGTTTTGGGGAAGGTGGGGATCCCAAACTTTTGGGGCCATTGTAACCATAATAAAAGTCATACATATGGAGTAGTATACAATAAAATAAACTTTCATAAGGTCACTTGATTCCAAAACAAAGTCCAAAAGAAGAAAAGATGAAAGATGAAATGATAAAATGTTTTTTTTTTTTTTTTTTTTTAGCAAAAGAATGAATCATTTTATTGATATTTTGAAGCAGTATAAATAGCTTTAATCATATACTGTTCCTTTATGGTATGCTAAAGTGTATGCCTAGAATTCTGCTACTTAACATTATTATGACTATATTGGCACCTTATATGAAATAATATGGGAGAACTAGAAGCTTTTGAGTGAACAAAAACTTATCAGCAAAATATGGTTGAACCTATACAATCTGTAGAATGTCCTAAACCCTTTTGTCTAAGCCAGAGTGAGATCCTCAGTTTTTCCATGCTGCGTGATAAAGTTCCATATACTCTAGTGCAGGCCGATTCCAAGACCAGTCTTGTTCCATCACACGCTTGCGCAATGTGTTGAACCATTCCTTTGCATCATACCAAGCTGATATAGCCCTGAAAATTTCATCAAAAAGTAAGCATCCTTTAACTATATATCGTACAGCAGAAGACCTTGGTAGTCCATTGGCCTCACAAATCTCATGTTATGGATCAAATTTTAATTTGGTTGGGGACTTGAGAGGGGGAAATGGGCAGGAGGCTAGCAATGTTGTATTGTATATTACCAAAATAATATCATAAAGAAAGAATGACATGGTGCAGGTGCCAAGGCACAAGATATGTTGACACAGAAAATTCCGAGGCAAGGAAGGCAACGAATTCAGGGTCTGTAAGTTATGTCACTAGGACCTCCTTATGTCACTAGAACATGTAAATACGTAATTATGAACTTGTGGTTTCAGATGATGCTTGGACACTACATGACTTTATTAGACTAAAAGCTTACAAAATGCAAGAATAACCTCACCAATTTTAGACTTTATTAGTTTGTTCTAATTGTTGCTACTTGAGAAAGTATGGAAAATTACTCACCTATCAAGAGCATAATCTACCCCGGCAGGATCAGCTCCTTCAAAATTGAATCCATTAGGTTCCAAACCTTGTGCTCTTGCTCTCTCTACGTCATGATCAACGTCAAATACAGTATCGTGAAGTCCTGTAAAAACATGAGTAGACATTGACAGTTTTAACATATTGACTATTGAGGTATAGTTGTAAGCTTGCAAATACATAGCATGATACAAAGGCTGGATATCTCACACAGTAACAAAATGATTTATGAATGAAAATTTTGAAACCAACATAAAACCAAGACATGACTTCAGCTTTCCACTGATATCAAATTGAACAGGGAATCAAAAACCAGAAACATAAGGGAGGCAAATAACTTGAAGAATTATCTCACCATAGAACCAATGTAGAAAACACAAGAAGATTACATAACTTAATAACATAGTTAATAAACTATTTATGTTGATGACGAGTATGAAATACGAGAAGATTTGTACCTCCAGTTTTGCGAACAACTGGTATTGAACCATATCGCATAGCAACAAGCTGGGTTAGGCCACATGGCTCAAATATTGAGGGGACAAGAATCAAATCTGCACCTGCATATATCTACGGAGAAGTTTAATGTGACTAGTAAGTCTACATGCACATTATATTCAGTTACTAGAAGACAATTCAAAAGAGCAAGCAATTGAGTTATATGATCAAATACCAAGTGTGAAAGAGGTTCGTCGTAATTCAAACAAAGGCCAGCACGGTCATGATGCATATTATGCAATCGATTTGCAACATCAACAAATTCTTGCTGTATGCGTGGGTCGGGAGCAGAGCCCAGCAACACAACCTAAAACCATAGAACACTGAAATTGACTGACTGCGACAAACCAAGCAACAATTATTAAGAAAAGAACCAAGATAAATAGGAGGAAGACCTGTCCGCCACGTTCTATAGTGCGCCAAATGGCATGCTTGATGAGATGGATTCCTTTCTGATGAGTTAAACGAGTAATTATTCCCACTAATGGGAAATCACCTTTTTTTATGCTAAACCTTTGTTGTAAAGCTTCCTTAGCTGCTTTTTTACCTTCTGCAACATTTTCTGATGTGTAATTTACCTGATGTTATATACATCATGCATATATGTCAGATTAAGAAGCTGAGTTTTTGATGGACAAGGGGAAATATAGTAAGATCTGAGTCATATAAATTGCTGTCTCAAGCTTTAGAATCAGTAGAACAAAATCCTAATCAAAGATGCTTCATAAATAAGAAATTCTATCAGTGCCCAATTATTCACCTTCATTTCTCAGTAAGTTCGAGAAAATAATTGATAAGACGACTAACAAAAGCACACTTAAGCTTTTTTGGGGAAAAAAAATCCAGATTAAATGAAGAGGAATTACTTACTGGAATGAACTTATCATTGAAAGGATCCCATATATCTGGATCAATCCCATTTAATATGCCGTGAAATTTGTACAAATGAGGAGCAATTGCAGGATTTCCAGCAACCTCCTTTGCATAGGTATTTGAAACCTGATAAATGATAATAATATATAAATTAAAACCACCATCACTTGCGTAGGCATAGCTAAACCAAAAGAGTAATGCAAATATCCACAGTATGACCCCCCCTCCCCCCAAATTCTTTGACCTCAGAGATCGTAGCTGCCACAGCCACACAACAAGATGTTAAACAGGCAAGTATAGACTCACAGTTGTAGCCTTGTCTGCATATTCCATTGCTCTTCCAATGAAGTATGCCCCAAACTCGAGATTATGTATAGTGAAAACAACACGAGCATTAGTAAGACCATACTGCCCATAATGCTCTTTATACAGCCATGCCACTGGAGCACTTGACCAATCATGGCAATGAATTATATCCTGCACCAGGTGAACAAATTACAAAATTGCATCTATGAAGAAACGGAATATGTTTAGATATCATAGTGCACTAAAAGAGAACTTAACTTGTGACAAAATACATTACTGAGGAAGGCTACAGATAAAAGGACAAAAAAAAACTCATGGCAGTAAAACTGACAGAGATCAAAGAATCAGCAATAGCAATTCAATAAAGTCAAAGCTCTGAACTTACAGGATGAAATCCACTTTGGAGGAGATATTCGAGTGCAGCATGGCAAAAGAAACCAAATCTTTCGCCATCATTTTTACCAATATAGACAGAATTAGTCTGGAGCAATCTGTCCAAAGCAAGGAAAAGAGCCATGGCAAATGATCAAATCATATACAATAGTATTTACAGAGACTACAACAGGCTGCCAAACACTAAAGACTAAGCACAATGGTATATAAATGACATTCTTAGAAAAGAGCCAGATTTTTTAGCATAGAGAGAGTACTGCCCTAGATTCATTCAATAATGTGATTATTTGCTAAGCTGGATAAGGACCATAAAAAAGAAGATGGCTGTTTTACATCATGAACTATGAGACGATTTGTAACACTCGATCACTTAAATATATGTACCATAGATGAAGAGAAGATCTTGAAAGTCCTGAGATTCTACACTTTCACCTTTAAAAGGCTGAAAAGTGAAGAGATTTTAAAAGGAGAGTCACACACGGAGAAGAAAAAAAAAACATACAAATCCCAAGAGCCAAGGCTCTATAGCGTGGATACAAAATATGTAGCAAAAAGGAGATAAAGTGAAGTCTCAGTATTAAAGATGTGGCATAAATACTGGTCTTAGTTTCATCAGATTATCAGAAGCTCAGGCAGTATCTAGTAGCTTTTACATGCTTACTGCTTTTCAATTTCCAAACTTTATCTGTACAGATTACAGAACGTTTTTCTAAAAGTATTTTCAAAAACTCTTCGTATTGACTCTAGCAAATTAGGTTCAAACTGATTCATATCCTGACCAGTGACCCACAGGCCTCACATACAACAGTTGCTGTTTATTTTTGTTTCCTATCACTAGCTAGCAATTGCTGAAATTTTTAGTAGTGGCATAAACACAAGAGCACAAAAAGGTTTGCCAATTACCCATTGAGAGGCTCCAAAAAGTGGACAGACAAGCCTTCAACCTTCCCAAACCAAACTTTTATCTCAGTACCACCCCATGAATAGCTCTTTGCGTGATGGAAGTCCTTCACCTGTTGCAATATAATGATGAAAATGCAATATATTTAATTAAAAAAAAATTAATTAAATAAATAAATAAATAATACTGAGAATGTAAAATAAAAAGTTGGTATATCTGGCTTTTAACATATTTTGCTTTTGAAAATTAAGTTATTATTCTCCTTCCACAGTTCCACTTGCCTCTCCCTCCAACAAAAGACCTGTTTAAGACCTAATGCCCTCCCTCTCCCTTTCTCCTCACTTGCCCTTCTCCAGTAGTTCCCCTTCCACTGCCCATCCCTTCCCCCTCTTCCAGCAAGTACTGTAGCCCCTGCAATTGGTTGGCTATTGTAAGGGGAATATAGGGCGAACCATGAAAATTGAAGGAGGGTTGTAAGGAGTGAGGATATGGTGATAGGAAACTGGGAAGTCATGAATATTGAATGGGAGAGAGGGAAGAAGAAAGGCTAGCAAGACGATGGCGAGGCCCTACGGTAGCGGTGGCTGGACTGCTGGAGTTAGTACTGGGGCTGTGACGACGGCAGGGGTGGAGATAGAGTTGTATTTTGTGACGCCCCATGCATAGTTATGATTTATGACTAATCCGTTACCAGAGAGAAAAATCATAAGCTTTAGGACATTTTGTAGCAATATAACTTATAAGACAGTTAATTACCAAGCTCAGCAAACAAAAGGTAGTTAAAACCAAAATTTCTACAATTTGTGAAGGAGATGTTTGAAGTTTTAGTGAGCTTATAAAGCCATTCTAATTAAGACAGTAAGAATAAACATAAAGAAACATTGGAAAAGTGGCTTACATGATTAAGGTTCAAGCACTGATACTTTGGAAGAATTACATCAACATGATGGTTTAAATCTTGAACAGCACGAGACAAGCTAGTCACAACATCTCCAAGGCCACCCACCTGCATCAATTTCAGATTATAAGTTTGTATGTTTGTGTAATGGACTGAGCTTACTGCTAACTTAAGTCACACAAATAACAGGAAAATAGAGATGAAAAGATTGCTTCTTGAGTGAGCTATATAATCTGATTTTTAAGTTGAGTAAATGTGAAGAATTAATAAAGATTAAAGCTTTACTATTGATTGATAATTGTGGAATGGTTACAAATGATAGAGGTAATAGCTTGAGGCTATTACTCTCAAATAGTGAGTTTAGCTCACAACTCTCTAACAATGGCTTGAGGCCATAAATCTGGTTCATGTGTTTGAGTACTTGCTTATATTGACCCCGATCTTATTTCAGATAATTGTATAATGCAGATGTAATTTAAGAGTCTATAGCACAATAGATACTTCAATATAATAAAAAAATACTTTCCTTCAAGAAGTTTGGTTTGTTTGTTTGAGTAATTGCTCATATAGACCTGATTTTATCTCAGATTATAGCAAAATGCTAGTGAAACCACAATCTCTAATTCTCTACGGGAATATAATCTTATGTATCACTATTATTGTAGCCCGAAGACAGATTATCGCGGGGGGGGGGGGTTGTGTGCAAAAACCCACTAACTTCTTACATACACTGGCATGCACAGGTTGAAATTGCATCAAAAAAAGAATCAACTTAGTGAAGATTTTACCTTAGCAATAGGAGCCATTTCGACAGCTATATGAACAATATGCATTGGAGGCTCTTTGGCTATCCCACCAAAGACAGGTACATGGTAATCCATACCAAATTTGTTGTCAAAAATTCCACCATCTTCCCACTCAGAGAAAACAAAATCCATCATGTACGCATCCAATGGCACCTTGACTACAAAGAGAACTTTGCATTAGGAGATATCGAGTGCTATAATATCAATGGCAAAAGCAACTCCTGTTTTCATGCTTGAACTCGGCCTTTAAATAATAAATATAGGTAAATGAATGAATGAGCGCTTTACTCCCCTAGTAACATCAACAATGGATGTACTAGTCAACAACCTTTCCCAAGGAAAATTGCAAACAAGCAAACTAATTCATAGCAAAATAAATAAAATAAAATAAAAAAACCATTTTAAGTAGACAGAGTTCAATCATGAGAACAAAGAGTACAACTAAAATACAAAGATCAGGACAGCATCAGTGTTCACATGTACAAAAATGTCAGTCACCCATCCAATACAAAATAAACAGCATGTAATTTCAATTATATACACAATGTGCATCAGCAAAACAAAAAAAAAAAAGAAGTTTTCTGAAATGAGAGGCGTTTTCTTGTCTCAGAAAAATAATAGAAAAAGACGCATATAACGTGGCTAGAAATTTTCTCAACGGCGAAATCCTTCAAGGATTCACTAGACACGTGAAGAAACAAAGAGGTCAAAGTACACAGCCAACATCATGAAAATGTATCCATGAATAAAAATTAATCGTACAATAGCAGTTGATTTAGCTTACCAGTTGTCTTGACATGAGTACCATTCTCGGCAGGGTACATTTTCTGAGGGGGCAATGGACCTCTACGATGGGTCCATTGATTAAAGGAACCTCTAAACCAAACTTCTGGCTTCCCATTCAGAACAGTATTAGAGGGATTGTAATACACAGTAACATCTTGTCCTGCTTTTACATCCACAGGATCAGTGTAAACAAATATGCCTCTGAGACAGCAAGAATGTCTTCAAAGTTTTTTCTTTGGTTTCAGCCTTCATGCGAGCTGTTTTTTCAGCCTGTGCATAGAACAACATTGTTTTATAGAATATACATGTTACTGATGTCAGTCAACAAGGCCAGGTAACATGCAGTACAAAGCAATTACAGGTAAGGGGATGAGAGAGACAAAGAGAGAGAGAGAGAGCTTCTAGGAAGGTGCCATAAAACAAGTCCACTGTTAGTTGTAAAATGACTGTTTCAGGCAACATCAGTCTACTAATATGGTAATACCTGTAATTTCTTTTCTTACTAGCAATACAACCACCCTCCAAAAAAAAGGGGGGGGGGGGGAGATGAAGAGAAAAAAGGCACAGGTAATCAAGACAGGTATCTAAAGCCTAGAACTCTAGACACATGTAAAAAAGTAACCGATACGTGTATGGTGTATCTATACACATCCAAATCAAAAACTTCAATAACACCAACCAGGGAAACCCGGCTTCATCTGACCAGAGGACTCCAAACATCATTTGTTCAACTCTTCATTGTACCCTCACATATTTTTAAAATCGGCAATAGCTGCTAAGTCCATTACTTCTATACTACATGCTGTGATCATAAAAGACTTAGGTGAGCACTCTCCAGTCTCCAGCAAATGTTTAGATTTTGAGCAGATAGAGGTGTATTGCCTATTTCTCCAGGTATCACGAAATTACAAATAACACTGATAAGCTCCTACTATGGTGAAGACTACT
>NW_018745401.1:0-59128 GCF_001683475.1 Chenopodium quinoa
AGAAGTCAGGCGGCAGCCGCCGAAGTTAAAAAATTACTTGATGCAGGGTTCATTCGGCAATGTTACTTCCCAGACTGGGTTGCAAAATGTGGTGCTTGTTAAAAAGCCGAATGGCAACCTGGCGAATGTGTGTAGACTACACAGACTTAAACAAGGTGTGCCCCAAAGACAGTTACCCTCTACCTAAAATTGATAACCTGGTCGACTCAACAGCCGGCCATGCTTTGATGAGCTTTATGGACGCCTACTCTGGTTTCCATCAAATTCCTTTATGGAAGACAGATCAGGAGAAGACGGCCTTCGTCACTGATCAGGGGTTATACTGTTACACGGTCATGCCGTTTGGTCTTAAGAATGCCCCCGGCCACTTTCCAGCGAATGATAAAACACTGTGTTCTTTGATCAAATTGGGAGAAATGTCGAGGCATATATTGATGATATGATTGTCAAGTCTAAACTTCAGAAAGATCATCTGTCGGACCTCCGAGAAACTTTCGCCACACTCAGGCGGCACCATGTCATGCTCAATCCCAAGAAATATGGTTGTCTGGCGGCCTTGGGAGATTTCTAAGCCGATCAGGCGACAAATGCCTATACTTTTTCCAGGCAATTCAGAAAAAGGCAAGGTTTGAATGGGGGCCGGATGCTGAGGCAGCCTTCCAGAAATTGAAAGTTCACTTGCATTCCTTGCCAAGGCTGGTCAGCCCTTTGCCCAAAGAAGTACTCTACATGTACCTGGCCGTCTCTGATCATGCGTTAAGCGTTGTTCTCCTTGCTGAAAGAGACGGCTGTCAGCTCCCGGTCTACTTTGTCAGTCATGTATTGAAAAATGCCGAGTTGAGGTATCCCTTAGTGGAGAAATTTGGTCTTGCACTCTTCATGGCTGTTAAAAAATTGAAGCCCTACTTTTGGCACATGCAGTCGTCGTGTATACAGACCAACTTATTAAGCGGCCACTGACCATCATGGAGTCGTCAGGCCGAATGATCAAATGGGCCATAGAAATACAGAGCCTCGAAGTTACTTTCGAGCCTAGAAAAGCAGTGAAGGGGCAAGCCTTTGCTGACTTTATTGTTGAGATGACTCGTCCTCCTGACTCTCAAGTTACAGACCAAGTCTGGAAGGTATATGTGGACAGAAGCTCTACTTCAAATGGTTGTGGAGCAGGCGTCATATGTCAGTCGCCAGAGGGCGACAGGTACGAGTATGCTCTACGCTTCAGTTTTCAGGCCTCAAACAATGAGGCGGAATATGAAGCTTTACTAGCAGGAATCCGCATGTGCAAGGCGGCAGGGGCAAGAAAAATAGACGCCTGTTCCGATTCACAATTGATAGTGAGTCAGTACAATGGCGAATACGAAGCAACCCATCCGGCCATGATCAAGTATTTACAGGCGGTCCGACAAGCAGTCGGCTCCCTTGAGGATTTCCATCTGACGCAAGTGTCGAGATCAGAAAACAACCAGGCGGATGCACTTTCAAAATTAGCATCATCCGCCTCCTGTGATACTCCTCGAACTGTTTTTTGGGAAGTAATGGAGAGGAGAAGCATTGAGGAAGAACCTATTGGAATCTTAGACAGAAGCTCAACCTGGATGGATCCAATCAGGGCATATCTGACAAATGGTACCCTGCCGGATGATCATCAACAGGCGGCAGCACTGAAAAAAACGAGCAACCAGTTTTTGAAATAATAAAGGGAGAACTTCACAAAAGGGGGTACCTTCAACCCTTCTTAAAGTGTGTTACTCCAGAAAAGGGCGGAGAGATACTGGACGATCTTCACTCTGGTTACTGTGCTTCCCATATAGGCGGTAGGACGCTTGCTCAACGGGCAAGGCGGCAGGGCTACTTTTGGCCTACTTTAGAAGCAGATGCGATGGTGATGGTGAAAAAATGTGACAAGTGCAAAAGGTTTGGCAAACTAATTCACCGTCCGGCTACTGACCTCACTACCATTCATAGCCCACTACCGTTTGCTAAGTGGGGCATGGATATTCTGGGTCCATATACGCCTGCTACAGGCGGAAGGAGGTACATACTTGTTGCCGTCGACTACTTCACTAAATGGGTAGAGGCGGAGGCTGTAAAGGGAATCAAGACGAAGGATGTAATTTCATTCATTTGGAAAAATGTCATCACTCGGTTCGGGGTTCCCATGTCTATGGTTTTTGATAATGGTCCCCAATTTGACACGTCTGTTCTCAAAAGCTGGTTAGGTGACCAAGGAATTGCACACTACTTTGCATCTGTCGGCCGTCCACAAGCAAACGGCCAGGTAGAAGCCTTTAATAAAATCATCTCAGACGGTCTCAAGAAAAAGATTGAACGAGTAGGCGGCCTATGGGCGGATGAATTACCACATGTTCTCTGGGCCATTAGGACGACTGAAAAAAAGGCGACTGGAGAAACTCCATTCCTCCTAACTTATGGTGCGGAAGCTGTTCTTCCAATAGAACACTACGAGCCGACTCTTCGAGTAATGCTATATGACGAAGAGGCAAACTGGGAAGCCATGCGCCTGGCATTAGACTCACTTCCTGAAAGGAGGGGCAATGCTGTCTAGCGCCATGAAATTTACCGCCTGAGAATGACTAGATCATACAACAAAAAAGTACACAGGCGTCCACTCAAAGTGGGGGACTTTGTACTTAGAAAAATGGAAGCAGTTGGTAGGGCTAATGAGTCTGGCAAACTAACTCCCAACTGGGAAGGACCCTACCAAATCTGTGAAGAGGTCAGGGACGGTACCTACCGTCTGGGAACACCAGACGTACAACCGTTGCCTCGAACTTGGAATGTAGATAATCTTAAGAAATATTTCTTTTGAATGATGTAAATAGTCAAGGGCTACTTAATAAAAGTTTGCATACTTAATATTCAATTTTGTACTAAGAGGGGCAGGCCGCTTATACATTTACAGTCGGCTACTCTCCATTGAGTATTTTAACTTCAGAGGGGCATGCCGTCTGTACCTTTACAGTCGGCTACTCTCCATTGAGTATTTTACTCTAATCTTCAGAGGGGCATGCCGCCTGTACCTTTACAGTCGGCTACTCTCCATTGAGTATTTTACTCTATCTTCAGAGGGGCATGCCGTTTGTACCTTTACAGTCGGCTACTCTCCATTGAGTTTTTTACTCTATCTTCAGAGGGGCATACCGCCTGTACCTTTATAGTCGGCTACTCTCCATTGAGTATTTTACTCTATCACAATAGGGGCACGCCGTCTGGACATATAGTCGGCTACTCTCCATAGAAGAGGGCCGACTGGTTCCAAACACACAGCCACCCCCTTATACTTAACTAAAAATGATCAGGGCCTGGCCGACCCTATGCCTAAACAAGCGGCTACCCTCCTTTTACTTAGCACCTACGTTCACCAAGAACTAACCAAGGCCACAGGCCGAATGATCAGACCAGGCGCCAAGCCAACTGATCCAATCTTCAAAAACTAATACGACCTGTCCCAACATCATAGCAGGCGTCCGGCGGCATCCCTCCGGATGAAATTCGTCGCAGAGAGAAGCTCCCTTTTGGGTGGAACATTGCTCTATAAACTAATTACACGGCACCTATACGACTGCCCCCAAGGGCAACCACGTAGCCGTTTTTGAGACAAGGATAACTCTATCACTAACCAAACCAATAGTAGCAGTTGACATCTGAGTCAGATGACCGCCTGTTTTACTTGAGATAAATGCAGGGGGTACCTCTTGAGTTAATAGCCAACAAACATTGGCGAATCTAAAGGATCAGCCGGCCTCCGCCGCCTGGTACCTTTACTACTCAACAGGAGTGACAACGACTGAGTAACACCAAAGTTAACTCATAGTCACTCTCTCAAACTTAGTATGGAGCCTAAAAGGTATGAGTCGTCCGCCTGTTTTTAGCAAACAGGGGCTCTCAACCACTACTCCTGCTAGGTTAACAACCTATGAGTTAAAAGCCAACAAACATTGGCGAATAAAGGGGAACAATCGGTACCAACCGCTTGACACCTCTACTACTCAGTTACTTGGCGACTAGGTAACAATCATGTTTATTTGGTCAAACCACTTTCCTACTTGGTTAATTTTACAAATGACAGGACCGCCTGCCTAAAGGGGATCCAGTCTTTAAAATGGTTCGAATACCGATTGGATAAATGGCCGACTGATCGTCTAGCCTGGAAACAGACAACCAGTCGTCCAGGGGCATTGGCGGCGTGACTAACTATCCGTACCTGTCTGCAACTATCGGCCATGTAAAACAGTCGGTATAGTGTACAATTGGATATCAGAATATTCAATACTTAAACAAATTTGAAGCAAAACAAAAATATTCATTAAAAAGAAGCCAGTCATTAAAGACCGGCAAAATATTCAGAGCCCCGACCCCCTAGCCGGGTAAATACAAAAAAACGGCACGCAGGCCGTGGAAAGAAGACATAAAGCTTAAGAAGGGGGCAGATCTTCAATATTAGCATCTGCCGCCTGGTCAGCACTCTTCTTGCTGGACTCGGCTTCAGCTGCATCCTTTTTTGATGCATTACCCCCAAGCGGCACAAGCGCCACTACCGGCTGCTTCTCCTCCTCCAACGCCTCTTCCTCGGCAGCCGCCAGGATCTCTTGATTATATCTATCAGAACACTGGCGGTACGTTTTTTCCTATGAGGCAAAGTCGGCATTGGGGAAGAGGCGGCCCCAAGTCATGCGCTGGATTTGAGCAGAGTCTTCCATCATCTCCCGGACCAGCTCTTTCTTTTCTTGCTCGGCCTTTTCCGAGAGCTCCTGAGTAAGACTCTTCTCCTGGGTCACCAGGCGTACCTTTACGCTCGCCAAGGATTTCTCCAAGGTTTCGTATGAGGACATCTTTTGGCGAAGAGGTCTCAGCTCGGCCTTGAGATTGTTGATGGTCAACTCCAGCTCGCTATTCCTCTTCTGGGCCGCCTCTAACTGAGCCCGAATAGCGGCTGTAGCCTGCGCCTGATAATAAAGAATATCAATGGTCAGAACTTCATTTTGGGCAATTTGAAACATTGCCTTATCACAATCAGAGGCGGCCATAGCTTTTGCAGCCTTTACCTCTTTGTTCTTCTGGTCAAGCGGCTTGCGAAGGCCGTTCACTCGGAGCAGGGCCTAAGTAAAAAGGGGACCAGGCGTCAGTTTCCAAACAAAAAAGAAAACAGGCGTTCTGGAATTCAAATACACAAAAATATGCTAAGTATACCTCAGCAAGGACCCCTGCAATCCCGTCTAGGTCAAGGGTGCCGACACCCCTGACCGCCTCCCTTTCAGCTGGAGGAACGGCCTTGATCATAGACTTGGCCACCTCGACCAAGTCAGGCTCCTGAGGGCCGGCTGCATCAAGCATAAACAAACTGATTAGACCTAGTAAAGAAGGGAGCAAGTCTAAAATTTACAAGGACAATTTCATACTTCTAGGTGGCCCAGCTGGAGTTTTAGAAGAAGTGGTCGGCTGTTTCTCAGCCGCCGCATGTTTCCTGGAAGAACCAGGAGAGCTCGCAACAGTCGTCCTCCGGGCCTTGGGGTCCGGCTGTTGGGAAGAAGAAGCTCTTGGAGCGCCCGTCTAAAAAAAGAAGAAAAGAGTCAGTATATGCATAAACACAACTCCAAAAAGAGGGTGAAAGGTTCGAAGCCCACCAAGGGTGCCCCCTTGTTGGGGGAGTCGGTTGAAGACTGTTGCATGATGGAGGCCTGCAACATAGCCGCCGCAGTCTTGGAGGCGGTAATTTTGCTCATGGCGTCCGCTGCAAAAACAAATAGCAAAGTTAATAAAAGTCATAACAAGAAATGCACGGAAAAGCAGAGTATTCGATAGGCCGGCTACCTCTTGAGCACCGACTGCTGAGGCCACAGGCGGCCAAAAAGTACTCGTCGTAGAGCCATTTGAAGCTCGGGACGCAGTGCAGGAGTACTTGCTCTCGTACCCCTGAAGTAGAGATCACCTTCGACTCTACTTTGAAGAGTCCTTTATCTAGGATCTCTTTCTTAGCCTTGGGGGGAACAGACGGCATGCTGCGGCCGCCTTCAAGAAGGGGCGGATTCCTGTTCCACCTGTTGAAGCGCTTGTTCAGCTCTGTGTCTGAACTCTCAATGATGAGGAAGGTGCTCCGCCAGTCCTTCCATTTGTTTGCTTTACCTCTCGTCATGAGGTAGCCCCTATGGCTGGTCAATTGATACCAGCCGGTACCGCCTGCCTTAGGGGTCCGGCTGAGGTAGTTCATGTGGGCGAAAGCCTCAAAGCTCGGCTCCACCCCGTGCAGTTCGCACCCGGCCACATAGCCGAGTACGTTGACCCAGGAGTTCGGGGCTAACTGCCATAACCCCAACTCATACCCATCCAAGATCCGCTGAACAGCCGGATGTAGTGGGAAGCGCAGCCCAGCCTTGATGGCCGCCTCGTAGCAGCCAAAGCAGGCGCTATCATAACTGGTACCAGCCGGCCAGACGACTGTGTCTTCTGGATCCGGCACAAACACTAAAAAGCCGGGGCCCATTGTGTGGTTTGCGATAAAGCTCTCCACTTTCTCTTGCATGGCTGTGATCCGGCCCCGAGGTACCGTGCAGTAGTAGGGGGTATTTTGCTCTCGGTGAGAGGCGGATGGCTCCGCCCAATCGTCCCCCTTCTCAACTGCGTGAGAAAGCCTCGCCTCTTGCAGGCGACTGTTTTTTTCTTCTGTGTCCAGAGAAGCATGGCCAGAAGAGCTAGACTCGGAATCGTCCTCTGACGAGTCCGAAGAGAACGACTCCTCCCCTCTCCCAGAGGGGCCCGCCTCCTCTCCTTTAAAAGGAGCAGGAGAGAACGTAGAATTGTCAACTATAAAATGGGAAGGGGTCACTTTGACTCCTCCCTCAGAACTGCCGGCTTTCAAGCCGCTTTGTTTCACTTCCACATATGGCGCCTGGTCAGATGTTTCACTAATCGGCACCCTGTGGGAGGAGCCGTCTGAGTTTGAGATACTGACAGTCTTTTTTGTTCTGGCCATCATGCTCTGCATGGACACAGATACAGTCGGACTTTGTATAAAGGGCAAAGATGGGTCCAGAATAGGGCAGGCGGCACTCCTAGTCCTAGATTCAGCCGTCCCCGGTGACCGGCTGATCACTAACCTAGGTCGTGTCGTGTGCTTCCGTGGTGCCATTTCAAAAAAGAATAAAGTAAAGAGAAAATTAAGAGTAAGAGAACCGACGGTTACCTGAACGAGTGACGATTGATAAAGTTCTGAAAATCCTTTGCAGTCGGCTTGTAAAAGCAGGCGGTAGGCAGAAAGGGTCCAAAATGTCATAGCAAGTTCAGGGGTCCGAATGTTCTCTCACAAAGTTTTCAAGTGTGAAAATGACCGAAGTCAACACTCCTTTATATAGGCAAAGTGAGAAGGCAAAGGGTCACTTCCAGAATTCAAAATTTTGGCGGGAGAATCTCTCGGCCTCTCGCCGAGTGACACCTGTAGCAGGCCGTCGCCTGTTACAGGGCGATACCTGTCACAGGTAACACGTGACCAGTCACGTGCCACCTGTGAGGGGCAAATCATTAGGGTATTTTTCCCCACCAATCACAATCTGACAAGTGGACCAATCAGGTTCCGCCATGTGTCCGTCACATGGGCCAATAGGAGCCTGCCACGTGTCAAGCAATGATCCGTCCACCACGGACCAATTACGACACGACACGTGTCCTTCCCATGACACCTGGGATAACCGGTCACCTAGGCCCAACTCTCTGAGGGAAGCCCAATCAGCCCAAGGTTAACCTAAACCTAGATTGGCACGTTTCCCGAGGTTATAAATACCTCCCTTAATCCTCATTAAGGGAGGGGACATGAAAAAGCGCAGATTACACACATTAAACACTCTCACCTAGAGAGACTCAATCACTTTAATTTCCGCATTAATTACTCCTTAATCAAGTACTAACTTGACCGTTGGAGGCGGAGCTCCCACCACAAGGAGTCTCCGTTGTTTTGCAGGTACAGGCGCAAGGACACCAGTCCCGGAATTGTAACTCTCCCGCAGGACATCAGAAAACCCCGAAACAAAAGTCAAATGCAATCTACAAAAATTGAATTAAATGAAAGTCAAACACATTCAAACAAAGCTAATTGAATCAAATGAAAGTCTAATGCATTTTACAAAAGCTAATTGAATCAAATGAAAGTCAAACACATTCAAACAAAGTTTTTTGCAACAAATGAAAGTCAAATGCATGCAACAAAGCTAATTGAATTAAATGAAAGTCAAATGCATTCTACAAAGCTAATTGAATCGAATGAAAGTCAAACACATTCAAACAAAGCTTTTTTAATCAAATGAAAGTTGACCAAAGTGGCCAAGGTTCGGATATTCCAGTCCAAGAGTTGAACGTTAGGGGATTGATTTTGTCCAAGACTTTCTTCGATGCTGCTCCTATGGATTTTGGTGTGCACGGTCCATATAATTCCTCAACTGGCTGCACCATATTGAGCGTGACTAATTACCTCAATAATGGGGGAATGTAGGCTGATTTAATGCATACTTTAAGGAGAGTTTTAAGCTGGTTTAACTTCGTAATAAAGGAGCTTGAATGAAGGCTTAAATGGGAATTTACAAAGGCGCATTTCAAGGCTGCTTTGGAGGACGAATTTGGACAGCATGATTGGAGTCAATTTGCTGAACGTTTGGGAGTTATTCTTCCCTTGTTTTAAGCTTTCTTAATTAGAGTAATAATTAGTTGTAATTGGGAATAAGTTGGACGGTTATGAGCCACTTAATCTACCCTTATCTTCAGTTTTGTTATTTCTGATTTGTTGCTTTTTTTAGCTAAGTGTAGTGGCAACTAAATGATGTACTAAAGCTATAAATAACATGCTAATGATCAATAAAAGATGGTCCAGAAATTTGCAAGAAATACACGAGTGTATTATCCAAATTTGACTTGTGCTAGTCAGGTTTGATTTTCCAAATTTGAAAGTTATCTCAATTTGAAGAGTTTGTGTTTTAGTGAGAGTTCCTAAGACTTAAACTGGTAGTTGTCGAATAGGTGAGAGTTCCCTAATCACTACTACGCCCAAACAAGTGAGTGAGTGTTCCTCATTGTTATATCCTCAAGGTTAAGGGTGAGAGTTCCCCTAATCCTTCTTAGTTACTCTACATTGATACTTCTAATTCAACTAAACGCAACACGCATTCCAGACCGTTTGTAAACAAGTTTCTCACCTTGCTTACACATCATTTGGCGCGTCAGGTAGGGGGAGAGTTTTCTTAAATTCTTCCAAAGGGGTCGAATACCTACATACCATGGGAGAAAATCAAGACTTGAGGACAACTTTGGAAGCTCTTAATCGATCCATTGCTAGTCAAGAGAGGTTGGCCGAAACCAACGCCAATCTACAAGGGAACCTTGCTGCCTTGATGGCAAGGCTCATGAACGAGCATGATAGGAGAGATCAAGGCGAAGACCCTCCACCTAGGAGGGAAGATAGGAGTCTCAAAGTGGACGTCCCAGCCTTTGATGGGACACTTGATCCAGAAAAGTACTTGGAATGGGAGAAATCCTTGGAGAGGTATTTCGATTACAAGGACATTCAAGAGGAGTTCCAAAAATACAAGATAGCCAAGGTGAAGTTGAAAGGCTATGGAGATAACTGGCTACAAGGAGAGAAAAGGGGACGTACTCTTAGGGTTAAGGCATCCATTTCTACTTGGAGCAAGTTAAAGAAAAGGATGAGGGATCGCTTTATTCCTCACAATTTCAAGCAAAGTCAATATGTGAAGTGGAGCACTTTGCAACAAAATGGAGAATCGGTTGAGGACTACATCAAAGAGTTTGACAGACTTTCTATCGTGTGTGAAATCACGGAGAATGAAGAACTCAAGATGGGACGTTTCGTGGCTGGGTTGGATCAAGAGTTGCAAGACAAACTTGAAGGCTACACCAATTTAACCTTTGCTGAAGCTTGCAAATTTGTGATCAAGTTTGATTCAAAAAGGAAGAAGAAGAAGCCGATTGTCACCCCTCAAGTGGCACGAAGACCAACCTTCCCTGTCAAGGAGGGTTCTTCTTTTGTCAAAGCCAACGATCCACCTAAGAAGGACAAGAAAGATTTCAAAATGAGTGACATTGTTTGTTACAAGTGCGGAGGAAGGGGCCATTTTAAGAAGGATTGCCCAAATTCCAGAGCTTTAACCATACAAGAGGTAAAGCTTATTACTAATCAAACTATCAATTGGGAGGATTTCGAGGTTGAAGAAGTGGAGGACGTGAATTCTAATGAAGGGGACGAGGAGGAAGAACAATGCTTCCCCGAAGAAGAGCCCAAAACAAATCTGGTTGTGAGAAGGGCGTTGCAAGCTCGTGTTGACAAACCCTTAACACCACAAAGGCAACATATTTTCATCACCAAGTGCAAGATTAAAGGCGAGGTATGTGATTTAATTGTTGATGGTGGTAGTGAGGCAAACACAGTTTCCAAAACCTTGATAGCTAGACTTGGTCTTTCAACGACAAAGCACCCACATCCTTATAAGTTGAGGTGGTTGGACTCTAGTTCTAGCACGGGAGTTAGGAAACAATGCATGGTTAGTTTTTCTATTGGGTCTTATCATGATACTCAACTGTGTGATGTTGTGTCTATGGATGCTTGTCACATTTTGCTTGGTAGACCTTGGCAAACTGATCGAAAATCTCAACATGATGGGTACCATAACACTTACACTATAACTCACCAAGGAAAACAAAAAAAATTGCACCCTTTACCACCCCCACGGTTTTCACAAAATCCTAAACAATCAAAGGAGGTGTCAATGCTTACCCTTAAGGAATTTGAAAGGGAAATTGATGGTGAAGAGGAATTATACTTGTTGTACTCTAAAGAGATCCACGAGAATTTTGTGAGTCAAAATCCCAAATTAGCTCAGTTGATAAAGGATTTTGAGGATGTTTTTCCCGATGAGTTACCAAAAGAGTTACCACCTTTAAGGGGAATTGAACATCAAATTGACCTCATTCCGGGTGCTCCTTTGCCTAACAAACCTGCCTATAGGTGTAATCCTTTGGAAACTAAGGAATTGCAACGACAAATTGAGGAGTTGATGAGTATGGGGTATGTACGTGAGTCTATGAGTCCGTGTGCTGTTCCTGCTCTTTTGGTCCCTAAAAAGGATGGTACATGGCCAATGTGTATTGATAGTAGGGCTGTTAACAATATTACTATCAAGTATAGGTTTCCAATTCCAAGACTAGATGACATGCTTGATGAACTGAGTGGCTCGAAGTGGTTTTCAAAAGTGGATTTGAGGAGTGGTTACCATCAAATTCGGATGAGGAAAGGAGATGAATGGAAGACCGCTTTCAAAACCAAGCACGGCTTGTATGAGTGGCTCGGATGCCATTTGGACTCACCAACGCACCTAGCACTTTCATGAGGTTGATGAACGAGGTTTTGCGGCCTTTCCTTGGCAAATTCGTAGTGGTGTACCTTGATGATATCCTTATTTATAGCAAAGATGGGGATGAACATTTGATACATTTATTTAAAGTTTTTACGGTTTTGAGAGAACAAAAATTGTATGGAAAACTTGAAAAATGTAATTTTATGCTATATGAGGTCACTTTTCTTGGTTACATTGTTTCAGGAGAAGGTGTGAAAGTTGATCCTAGCAAGATTGAGGCTATTCAATCATGGCCTAGTCCAAAGACACTCACGGAGGTCCGTTCTTTCCATGGATTAGCTTCCTTTTATAGGAGGTTCATTCGTAATTTCAGCATTCTCATGACCCCTATCACCGAGTGCACAAAGAAGGGCTCATTTGAGTGGACTCCTCAAGCTCAAAAGGCATTTGAAGTGATCAAAGAAAAAATGTGCAATACACCCATCCTAGCACTTCCAGATTTTTCAAAGCCATTTGAAGTTGAGTGTGATGCAAGCGGAAAGGGGATTGGTGCCGTGTTGATTCAAGAAGGGCGTCCTATTGCCTACTTTAGTGAGAAATTGAGCCAAGGCAAGCTGAATTATTCCACCTATGATAAGGAGTTCTATGCAATGGTGCGAGCTTTGAATCATTGGTCGCACTACTTGAGACCACAACCCTTCATACTTCATTCTGACCATGAATCTTTGAGGTTTATTCATGGCCAAAAGAAGTTGAATTCGAGACATGAAAAGTGGGTGGAATTCTTGCAAACATTTAACTTTTCATCAAAGTACAAGAGTGGAAAGGCAAATGTTGTTGCGGATGCCTTATCTCGAAGGCATACTTTACTTGGAGTCGTTGAGGCGAAAGTCCTTGGGTTCGAATTAATCAAAGAATACTACAAGGAAGATGGTGATTTCAAGGTCATTTTGGTGAAATGCGTGAGTGGTAGTTATGAATTATTTTCCTTACAAGATGATTTTCTTTTTAAGGGAAATAGGTTATGCATTCCCAAATGTCCAATTCGAAGCTTGTTGATTCATGAAGCGCATGGAGGAGGTCTAGCAGGCCATTTCGGAGTTCAAAAGACTATGGAGCTTCTTCAAGCTTACTTTTATTGGCCTAATATGCTATCCACTGTTCACCGTGTTGTAGCACGTTGTTCTACTTGTCAAAGGGAAAAGATGGTGTTTCACAAGGGTCTTTATAAGCCATTGCCAATTCCGGAGAGACCTTGGGAAGACATAAGCATGGATTTCATTGTGGCTTTACCTAGAACTCAAATAGGTAAGGACTCAATCATGGTGGTAGTTGATCGTTTTTTTAAAAATGGCTCACTTTGTCCCTTGTCATAAAACCGAAGATGCTGCGAAGGTGGCGAAATTGTATTTTGATGGGGTTGTTCGTTTCCATGGAATCCCACGCACCATTGTTTCAGATCGAGATACAAAGTTCCAAAGTCATTTTTGGAAGTCCTTGTGGCGTCTTATGGGAACCAAGTTGCTGTTTTCTACCTCACATCACCCCCAAACCGATGGCCAAACCGAGGTGGTGAATAGGGTACTAGGTTCTTTGCTTAGGACCTTGGTTAGTAAAAGCACCAAAGATTGGGATGTCAAACTCGCTCATGCCGAGTTTGCTTACAATAGAACTCCTAGCACTACTACAAAGTATTCTCCTTTTGAAGTAGTCTATGGTTCTAATCCTTATGTTCCAATTGATCTCATAGCATTGCCTCGAGACAAGTTCGTGCATGGAGGTGCCAAGGAACAAGCCGAGTTCATGGTGAAAATTCACAAGGAAGTAAGGAAGAACATCGAGAAGGCTAATGAAATCTATAAGAAGCAAGCCAACAAGAGAGTCAAAAACGTGAGAAGTTTTGAAGTTGGTGACTTAGTGTGGATCTACATGAGGAAGGAAAGGTTTCCCAATAAAAGGAAGAACAAACTCATGCCACGAGCCGAAGGTCCATTTGAGATAGTGGAAAAGATCAATGACAATGCCTACAAGGTAGATTTGGGAGGAAAGTATGGCGTCTCAAGCACATTCAATGTGGGGGATCTAGCACCGTACTATAATGATGAAGAATTGAGGGCAGTTCCCTTTGAAGAAGGAGAGGATGACCAAAGTGGCCAAGGTTCGGATATTCCAGTCCAAGAGTTATTCTTCCCTTGTTATAAGCTTTCTTAATTAGAGTAATAATTAGTTGTATGGGGATTAAGTTGGACGGTTATGAGCCACTTAATCTACCCTTATCTTCAGTTTTGTTATTTCTGATTTGTTGTTTTTTTTAGCTAAGTGTAGTGGCAACTAAATGATGTACTAAAGCTATAAATAGCATGCTAATGATCAATAAAAGATGGTCCAGAAATTTGCAAGAAACACACGAGTGTATTATCCAAATTTGACTTGTGCTAGTCAGGTTTGATTTTCCAAATTTGAGAGTTATCTCAATTTGAAGAGTTTGTGTTTTAGTGAGAGTTCCTAAGACTTAAACTGGTAGTTGTCGAATAGGTGAGAGTTCCCTAATCACTACTACGCCCAAACAAGTGAGTGAGTGTTCCTTATTGTTATATCCTCAAGGTTAAGGGTGAGAGTTCCCCTAATCCTTCTTAGTTACTCTACATTGATACTTCTAATTCAACTAAACGCAACACGCATTCCAGACCGTTTGTAAACAAGTTTCTCACCTTGCTTACACATCAAAAGTCAAATGCATTCAACAAAGCTAATTGAATCAAATGAAATTCAAATGCATTCTAAAAGGCTAATTGAATCAAATGAAAGTCAAACACATTCAAACATAGCTTTTTGAATCAAATGAAAGTCAAACACATGATACAAAGCTAATTGAATCAAATAAAAGTCAAACACATTCAAACATAGCTTTTTGAATCTAATGAAAGTCAAATGCTTTCAACAAAGCTAATTGAATCAAATGAAATTCAAATGCAATCTACAAGGCTAATTGAATCAAATGAATTCAAACACATTCAACCAAATTTTTTCGAATGATATGAAAATCAAATACGTTCGACAAAGCTAATTGAATTAAATGAAAGTCAAATGCATTCTACAAAGCTAATTGAATCAAATGAAAGTCAAACATATTCAAACAAAGATTTTTGAACCAAATGAAAGTTAAATGCATTCTAAAAAGCTGATTGAATCAAATGAGAGTCAAACACATTCAAAGAAAGCTTTTTAAATAAAATGAAAGTCAAATGCTTTTAACAAAGCTAATTGAATTAAATGAAACTCAAATGCATTCTACAAAGGTAATTGAATCAAATGAAAGTGAAACACATTCAATTTAAGCTTTTTGAATCAAATGAGAGTCAAATTCATTCAACAAAGCTAATTGAATCAAATGAAAGTCTAATGCATTCTACAAAGGTAACTGAATCAAATGAAAGTGAAACACATTCAACCAAAGCTTTTTGAATCAAATGAAAGTCAAAGTCGTTCAACAAAGCTAATTGAATCAAATGAAAGTCAAATGCATTATTAAAAGCTAATTGAATCAAAAGAAAATTTAACACGATCAAACAAAGTTAATTGAATCAAATGAAAGTCAAACACATTCAAACAAAGCTTTTTGAATCAAATGAAAGTCAAATGCATTCAAAAAACCTGATTGAATCAAATGAAAGTCAAATGAAATCTACAAAAATTGAATCAAATGAAAGTCAAACACATTCAAACAAATCTAATTAAATCAAACGAAAGTCTAATGCATTCTACGAAGCTAATTGAATCAGATGAAAGTCAAACACATTCAAACAAAGCTTTTTCATACAAATGAAAGTTAAATGCATTCTACAAAGCTAATTGAATCAAATAAAAGTCAAATGCATTCTACAAAGCTAAGTGAATCAAATTAAAGTCAAACACATTCAATCAAAATTTTTTGAATCAAGTGAAAGTCAAATACATTCAACAAAGCTAATTGAATCAAATGAAAGTCAAATGCATTCTACAAAGCGAATTGAATCAAAAGAAAGTTAAACACGATCAAACAAAGCTAACTGAATCAAATGAAAGTCAAACATATTCAAACAAAGCTTTTTCAATCAAATGAAAGTCAATTGCATTCAACGAAGCTAATTGAATCAAATAAAAGTCAAATGCATTCTACAAAGCTAATTGAATCAAATGAAAGTCAAACACATTCAAAAAAAGCTTTTTGAAACAAATGAAAGTCAAATGCATTCAACAAAGCTAATTGAATCAAATAAAAGTCAAATGCATTCTACAAAGCTAATTGAATCAAATAAGAGTCAAACACATTCAAAGAAAGCTTTTTAAATCAAATGAAAGTCAAATGCTTTTAACAAAGCTAATTGAATCAAATAAAACTCAAATGCATTCTACAAAGGTAATTGAATCAAATGAAAGTGAAACACACTCAATCAAAGCTTTTTGAATCAAATGAAAGTCAAATTCATTCAACAAAGCTAATTGAATCAAATGAAAGTCAAATGCATTATTCAAAGCTAATTGAATCAAAAGAAAATTTAACACGATCAAACAAAGCTAATTGAATCAAATGAAAGTCAAACACATTCAAACAAAGCTTTTTGAATCAAATGAAATTCAAAAGCATTCAAAAAAGCTAATTGAATCAAATGAAAGTCAAACACATTCAAACAAAGCTTTTTGAATCAAAAGAAATTCAAAAGCATTCAAAAAAGCTAATTGAATCAAATGAAAGTCAAATGAAATCTACAAAAATTGAATCAAATGAAAGTCAAACACATTCAAACAAAGCTAATTGAATCAAATGAAAGTCTAATGCATTCTACAAAGCTAATTGAATCAAATGAAAGTCAAACACATTCAAACAATGTTTTTTGAAACAAATGAAAGTCAAATGCATGCAACAAAGCTAATTGAATCAAATGAAAGTCAAATGCATTCTACAAAGCTAATTGAATCAAATGAAAGTCAAACACATTCAAACAAAGCTTTTTTAATCAAATGAAAGTCAAACACATTCAAACAAAGCTAATTGAATCAAATGAAAGTCTAATGCATTCTACAAAGCTAATTGAATCAAATGAAAGTCAAACACATTCAAACAAAGTTTTTTGCAACAAATGAAAGTCAAATGCATGCAACAAAGCTAATTGAATCAAATGAAAGTCAAATGCATTCTACAAACCTAAATGAATCAAATGAAAGTCAAACACATTCAAACAAAGCTTTTTTAATCAAATGAAAGTCAAATGCATTCAACAAAGCTAATTGAATCAAATGAAATTCAAATGCATTCTAAAAGGCTAATTGAATCAAATGAAAGTCAAACACATTGAAACATAGCTTTTTGAATCAAAAGTCAAATGCATTCAAATAAGCTAATTGAATCAAATGAAAGTCAAACACATTCTACAAAGCTAATTGAATCAAATGAAATTCAAACGCATTCAAACATAGCTTTTTGAATCAAATGAAAGTCAAATGCTTTCAACAAAGCTAATTGAATCAAATGAAAGTCAAATGCAATCTACAAGGCTAATTGAATCAAATGAATTCAAACACATTCAACCAAAGTTTTTCGAATGATATGAAAGTCAAATACATTCAACAAAGCTAATTGAATTAAATGAAAGTCAAATGCATTCTACAAAGCTAATTGAATCAAATGAATTCAAACACATTCAACCAAAGTTTTTTGAATGATATGAAAGTCAAATTCATTCAACAAAGCTAATTGAATTAAATGAAAGTCAAATGCATTCTACAAAGTTAATTGAATCAAATGAAAGTCAAACACATTCAAACAAAGCTTTTTGAACCAAATGAAAGTTAAATTCATTCTAAAAAGCTAATTGTATCAAATGAAACTCAAATGAAATCTACAAAAATTGAATCAAATGAAAGTCAAACATATTGAAACATAGCTTTTTGAATCAAATGAAAGTCAAATGCTTTCAACAAAGCTAATTGAATCAAATTAAAGTCAAATGCAATCTCCAAGGCTAATTGAATCAAATGAATTCAAACACATTCAACCAAAGTTTTTCGAATGATATGAAAGTCAAATACATTAAACAAATCTAATTGAAATAAATGAAAGTCAAATGCATTCTACAAAGCTAATTGAATCAAATGAATGTCAAACACATTCAAACAAAGCTTTTTGAACCAAATGAAAGTTAAATGCATTCTAAAAAGCTAATTAAATCAAATGAGAGTCAAACACATTCAAAGAAAGCTTTTTAAATCAAATGAAAGTCAAATGCTTTTAACAAAGCTAATTGAATCAAATAAAACTCAAATGCATTCTACAAAGGTAATTGAATCAAATGAAAGTGAAACACATTCAATCAAAGCTTTTTGAATCAAATGAAAGTCAAATTCATTCAACAAAGCTAATTGAATCAAATGAAAGTCAAATGCATTATTCAAAGCTAATTGAATCAAAAGAAAATTTAACACGATCAAACAAAGCTAATTGAATCAAATGAAAGTCAAACACATTCAAACAAAGCTTTTTGAATCAAAAGAAAGTCAAATGCAATCAAAAAAGATAATTGAATCAAATGAAAGTCAAATGTAATCTACAAAAATTGAATCAAATAAAAGTCAAACACATTCAAACAAAGCTAATTGAATCAAACGAAAGTCTAATGCATTCTACGAAGCTAATTGAATCAGATGAAAGTCAAACACATTCAAACAAAGCTTTTTGATACAAATGAAAGTTAAATGCGTTCTACAAAGCTAATTGAATCAAATAAAAGTCAAATGCATTCTACAAAGCTAAGTGAATCAAATGAAAGTCAAACACATTCAATCAAAATTTTTTGAATCAAGTGAAAGTCAAATACATTCAACAAAGCTAATTGAATCAAATGAAATTCAAATGCATTCTACAAAGCGAATTGAATCAAAAGAAAGTTAAACACGATCAAACAAAGCTAACTGAATCAAATGAAAGTCAAACACATTCAAACAAAGTTTTTTGTAACAAATGAAAGTCAAATGCATGCAACAAAGCTAATTGAATCAAATGAAAGTCAAATGCATTCTACAAAGCTAATTGAATCAAATGAAAGTCAAACACATTCAAACAAAGCTTTTTTAATCAAATGAAAGTCAAATGCATTCAACAAAGCTAATTGAATCAAATGAAATTCAAATGCATTCTAAAAGGCTAATTGAATCAAATGAAAGTCAAACACTTTCAAACATAGCTTTTTGAATCAAATGAATGTCAAATGCATTCAAATAAGCTAATTGAATCAAATGAAAGTCAAACACATTCTACAAAGCTAATTGAATCAAATGAAAGTCAAACACATTCAAACATAGCTTTTTGAATCAAATGAAAGTCAAATGCATTCAACAAAGCTAATTGAATCAAATGAAAGTTGATTAGGGGATTTTTCCCCACCAATCACAATCTGACAAGTGGACCAATCAGGTTCCGCCATGTGTCCGTCACATGGGCCAATAGGAGCCTGCCACGTGTCAAGTAATGATCCGTCCACCATGGACCAATTACGACACGACACGTGTCCTTCCCATGACACCTAGGATAACCGGTCACCTAGGCCCAACTCTCTGAGGGAAGCCCAATCAGCCCATGGTTAACCTAAACCTAGATTGGCACGTTTCCCGAGGTTATAAATACCTCCCTTAATCCTCATTAAGGGAGGGGACATGAAAAAGGGCAGATTACACACATTAAACACTCTCACCTAGAGAGACCCAATCACTTTAATTTCTGCATTAATTACTCCTTAATCAAGTACTAACTTGACCGTTGGAGGCGGAGCTCCCACCACAAGGAGTCTCCGTTGTTTTGCAGGTACAGGCGCAAGGATACCAGTCCCGGAATTGTAACTCTCCCGCAGGACATCAGAAAACCCCGAAACATTTGGTGCCGTCTTTGGGGAGAGTACTTCTAAGATGACATCCACGTCTGTACCGACTCCTGAAGAGAGACGTCCCCTGGACGACCCTCAAGTTCAGTCGGACCACGATACTGAGAATGAATTTGAAGTTGAAGCTCACACAGCTTCAGACGGGACCCTAAGGGCCCGACGTACCCGCCATACCGAAAGGAGGGAACGGGAACATCTTCAAACTGGAAGCGAGCCAGCAGGCGCACCGCCTGTTCGGCAGCAGCCGACTGATGGGTCTGCTCCCATCACAAGGAACGAACTCATGACCTTCATGAGGGACTTCAAGGGAGAAATTCAAGAGTTGATCAACAAGAAGCCGCCTGCTCTGGACAAGGAGCAGTCGGCTAAGAAACCCTCCACTTCACTGAAGAGGAAACCAGTTCAAGGGCGAGTGGCGACCCCTCATCCTAAATCTAGGAAGTGGGAGCCACCTGCCCTTGATTTCACAAAATACTGTTTTCCTACTCCAGGAAATAGGAAACCTGTTCGTCATACTCAGGCGGACGGGTCGAGGAAAACATACACTGACGCTCGGCTACTGCTAGAGCAGAAGAAGAGTGACCGATTGTCAAAGTCGGCCTCTACTTCAAACTTCCAAGACAGTCTGCGAAATACCTCGATGAGGCATACTCAGTCGTATCATGAGGGTCAGTCAGGCGGCACCTCCCGTCAGTCCGGCTTTCATAGTGACCAGGCGGTACTAAACTTACCGTTTGTACCGCAAGAACAGTATTTTTTACAGCCACCTCCGTTTGGTGGACATGCAGCAAAAAATGTCCAACCTATGGACTGGCAGCTACGGTTGCTTAGACTTGGTGAACAGCCGTCGGCCTTCTCCAAGGAAATTACTGAAGCCGCTCAGCCGGCCAAAGTGAAAAATGTATTAGTAGGCGCCTATGATGGCACTACTAACCCAGAAGACCATCTGATGGCATTCACCAACCTGATGTACCTTCAAGGGTTGGATGATCCCACTTGGTGCAAGTGTTTCCCAGCGACTCTCAAAGGAATCGCACAACAATGGTTCGGCAACATGCCGACTGGTTGTGTAAATAACTTCAGGACGCTTGCTTACTTATTCACCTCCAACTTCGCCATGAACATCCCTGCGAAGAAGACGACCCTTGATTTAGGAACAATTCAGCAGGGCGAGAAGGAGGGGCTTCGTTCTTACATCAGGCTGTTTAACCTGATGAGAATACAGATTCAAGGGTTACCGGATGAAGTAGCCTATACTGACTTTTTCAGAGGTCTCAAAGACGGGTCGACCTTCAAATTTGATTTGGTCCGAAAGAGGGTGGCGACTCTTCAAGAGGCCTTGATTGAAGCGGAAGACTATATACAGGCGACTGATCTTTGTAGTACGGTAAAACAGTCAGACGGGAAAAGGTCCGACAAAAGAGAAGGACGACAGAAACAATCGTCAAACAAAGACGAGAAGAGAAAAGAGGTCTGGGCGGCTGATTCCTCTAAACAGCCGGCCCAGAAAAAGAAAAAAGAATTCAAACCATACTCCCCAAAGTATGCGTTTAACAAGGATAGCCAGTTTATCCTAAAGGAAATCAAGGGACGAATCTCAATTGAGAAGCCGGTCCCCATGAAGGGTTCTGCAAACAACCGGAACCAAGAAAAATTCTGTGATTATCATAAGATGTTGGTCATCACACCAATGAATGCATCAGTCTCATGCGGTATCTGGACCGCCTGGCTGAGCAAGGTGATCTTGACACTTATGTCAAGAAATCTACGGGGAACACTTCCTCAAAAAAGCAGTCGACCAAAAAGAATCAACCGGCCGACAGCTCCGATACAGATGATGCAGTCGTCTACACCATTGCAGGCGGCTTCTCAGGAGGCGGCCCCACTATTAGGGGCAACAAAGACAACATCAGACGGTTAGATGTAAATTCCGTTGACCAAGAACGGCCCTCCAAATATTCATTTCCTGAGATTGTCATCACTGAAGAAGATCTAGGAGGGGTAAGAGGGCCGCATGACGACCCTATCGTTATTGAATGTAAAGTGGCCAACCAGAGAGTTGGACGAATCCTCATAGATACCGGAAGCTCCTCAGATCTCATCAGTAGAAAATGTCTGTCGAAACTAAAATATCAGACTGATTGCATACATCCGGCATCCCACCCTTTAGTAGGGTTTGGAGGAGGAGTCGTCCACCCAGTGGGACGAGTGGATTTACCCATCCGCCTGGGCGAAAAAGGGGAAGGACGACACATGGTAGTCCGGTTCCTGGTAGTAGAAGAACTCTCGGCCTACAACATGATTCTGGGACGACCAAGCCTGAATAATTCCAAGGTTGTTATAATCCCATCTCTTATGTTGCTCAAGTTTGAGAGGGATAATGGAACAGTCGGGTCCCTAAGGGAAGATCAGAAGATGGCCCGAGAGTGCTATCTCTCGGATGTCAAGCCCACTGTTATGGCCACTGGGTCAAGTGGTGGAAAAACAGACCATGACAATGTCAAGGAGAGTGCGCCTGTTCAAGAAGCAGGCGGCAAGAAGAGAAAGGCAGCCCAGACGGGGGCCGCAAGAAAAGACAGAAAATAGCAATCATTGGTAGAGGAGCGGTCGGATGAATTCCGCCCTCAGCCGGCTGGTGAGCATACGGACCAGTCAAAGTTGGGACGACTGCTCTAAGAGTCCTGGGTGATGACTTTCACAAACTATTGATAGAATACATGGACATCTTTGCATTCGAAGTCCATGAAATGCCAGGCATTAGTCCTGATCTGTCGGTACATAAACTGTCTGTGGATCCAAAAAAGAAGCCGTTACGGCAGAAGAAGCGGAACCATGGCGAAGAAAGAAGTCAGGCGGCAGCCGCCGAAGTTAAAAAATTACTTGATGCAGGGTTCATTCGGCAATGTTACTTCCCAGACTGGGTTGCAAATGTGATGCTTGTTAAAAAGCCGAATGGCACCTGGCGAATGTGTGTAGACTACACAGACTTAAACAAGGCGTGCCCCAAAGACAGTTACCCTCTGCATAAAATTGATAACCTGGTCGACTCAACAGCCGGCCATGCTTTGATGAGCTTTATGGACGCCTACTCTGGTTTCCCATCAAATTCCTTTATGGAAGAAAGATCAGGAGAAGACGGCCTTCGTCACTGATCAGGGGTTATACTGTTACACGGTCATGCCGTTTGGTCTTAAGAATGCCCCGGCCACTTTCCAGCGAATGATAAACACTGTGTTCTTTGATCAAATTGGGAGAAATGTCGAGGCATATATTGATGATATGATTGTCAAGTCTAAACTTCAGAAAGATCATCTGTCGGACCTCCGAGAAACTTTCGCCACACTCAGGCGGCACCATGTCATGCTCAATCCTAAGAAATGTGTCTTTGGAGTTGAGTCTGGGAAATTTCTCGGATTCCTTATCAATCAGAGAGGAATAGAGGCGAACCTTGAGAAGGTGCAGGCGGTCATTGACATGCAGTCGCCTCGTACCATCCGAGAGGTTCAGAAGTTAACAGGTTGTCTGGCGGCCTTGGGAAGATTTCTAAGCCGATCAGGCGACAAATGCCTATACTTTTTCCAGGCAATTAAGAAAAAGGCAAGGGTTGAATGGGGGCCGGATGCTGAGGCGGCCTTCTAGAAATTGAAAGTTCACTTGCATTCCTTGCCGAGGCTGGTCAGCCCTTTGCCCAAAGAAGTACTCTACATGTACCTGGCCGTCTCTGATCATGCGTTAAGCGTTGTTCTCCTTGCTGAAAGAGACGGCTGTCAGCTCCCGGTCTACTTTGTCAGTCATGTACTGAAAAATGCCGAGTTGAGGTATCCCTTAGTGGAGAAATTTGGTCTTGCACTCTTCATGGCTGTTAAAAAATTGAAGCCCTACTTTTTGGCACATGCAGTCGTCGTGTATACAGACCAACCTATTAAGCGGCCACTGACCATCATGGAGTCGTCAGGCCGAATGATCAAATGGGCCATAGAAATACAGAGCCTCGAAGTTACTTTCGAGCCTAGAAAAGCAGTGAAGGGGCAAGCCTTTGCTGACATTATTATTGAGATGACTCGTCCTCCTGACTCTCAAGTTACAGACCAAGTCTGGAAGGTATATGTGGACGAAAGCTCTACTTCAAATGGTTGTGGAGCAGGCGTCATATGTCAGTCGCCAGAGGGCGACAGGTACGAGTATGCTCTACGCTTCAGTTTTCAGGCCTCAAACAATGAGGCGGAATATGAAGCTTTACTAGCCGGAATCCGCATGTGCAAGGCGGCAGGGGCAAGAAAAATAGACGCCTGTTCCGATTCACAATTGATAGTGAGTCAGTACAATGGCGAATACGAAGCAACCCATCCGGCCATGATCAAGTATTTACAGGCGGTCCGACAAGCAGTCGGCTCCCTTGAGGATTTCCCTCTGACCCAAGTGCCGAGATCAGACAACAACCAGGCGGATGCACTTTCAAAATTAGCATCATCCGCCTCCTGTGATACTCCTCGAACTGTTTTTTGGGAAGTAATGGAGAGGAGAAGCATTGAGGAAGAACCTATTGGAATCGTAGACAGAAGCTCAACCTGGATGGATCCAATCAGGGCATATCTGACAAATGGTACCCTGCCGGATGATCATCAACAGGTGGCAGCACTGAAAAAACGAGCAACCAGTTTTGAAATAATAAAGGGAGAACTTTACAAAAGGGGGTATTGTGCTTCCCATATAGGCGGTAGGACGCTTGCTCAACGGGCAAGGCGGCAGGGCTACTTTTGGCCTACTTTAGAAGCAGATGCGATGGTGATGGTGAAAAAATGTGACAAGTGCAAAAGGTTTGGCAAACTAATTCACCGTCCGGCTACTGACCTCACTACCATTCATAGCCCACTACCGTTTGCTAAGTGGGGCATGGATATTCTGGGTCCATATACGCCTTCTACAGGCGGAAGGAGGTACATACTTGTTGCCGTCGACTACTTCACTAAATGGGTAGAGGCGGAGGCTGTAAAGGGAATCAAGACGAAGGATGTAATTTCATTCATTTGGAAAAATGTCATCACTCGGTTCGGGGTTCCCATGTCTATGGTTTTTGATAATGGTCCCCAATTTGAGACGTCTGTTCTCAAAAGCTGGTTGGGTGACCAAAGAATGGCACACTACTTTGCATCTGTCGGCCGTCCACAAGCAAACGGCCAGGTAGAAGCCTTTAATAAAATCATCTCAGACGGTCTCAAGAAAAAGATTGAACGAGCAGGCGGCCTATGGGCGGATGAATTACCACATGTTCTCTGGGCCATTAGGACGACTGAAAAAGGGGCGACTGGAGAAACTCCATTCCTCCTAACTTATGGTGCGGAAGCTGTTCTTCCAATAGAACACTACGAGCCGACTCTTCGAGTAATGCTATATGAGGAAGAGGCAAACTAGGAAGCCATGCGCCTGGCATTAGACTCACTTCCTTAAAGGAGGGGCAATGCTGTCTTGCGCCATGAAATTTACCGCCTGAGAATGACTAGATCATACAACAAAAAAGTACACAGGCGTCCACTCAAAGTGGGGGACTTTACACTTAGAAAAATGGAAGCATTTGGTAGGGCTAATGAGTCTTGCAAACTAACTCCCAACTGGGAAGGACCCTACCGAATCTGTGAAGAGGTCAGGGACGGTACCTACCGTCGGGGAACAACAGACGGACAACCGTTGCCTCAAACTTGGAATGTAGATAATCTTAAGAAATATTTCTTTTGAATGATGTAAATAGTCAAGGGCTACTTAATAAAAGTTTGCATACTTAATATTCAATTTTGTACTAAGAGGGGCAGGCCGCCTATACATTTACAGTCGGCTACTCTCCATTGAGTATTTTATCTTCAGAGGGGCATGCCGTATGTACCTTTACAGTCGGCTACTCTCCATTGAGTATTTTACTCTAATCTTCAGAGGGGCATGCCGCCTGTACCTTTACAGTCGGCTACTCTCCATTGAGTATTTTACTCTATCTTAAGAGGGGCATGCCGTCTGTACCTTTACAGTCGGCTACTCTCCATTGAGTATTTTACTCTATCTTCAGAGGGGCATGCCGCCTGTACCTTTACAGTCGGCTACTCTCCATTGAGTATTTTACTCTATCACCATAGGGGCACGCCGTCTGGACATATAGTCGGCTACTCTCCATAGAAGAGGGCCGACTGGTTCCAAACACACAGCCACCCCCTTTATACTTAACTAAAAATGAGCAGGGCCTGGCCGACCCTGTGCCTAAACAGGCGGCTACCCTCCTTTTACTTAGCACCTACGTTCACCAAGAACTAACCAAGGCCACAGGCCGAATGATCAGACCAGGCGCCAAGCCAACTGATCCAATCTTCAAAACTAATACGACCTGTCCCAACATCATAGCAGGCGTCCGGCGGCATCCCTCCGGATGAAATTCGTCGCAGAGAGCAGCTCCCCTTTGGGTGGAACATTGCTCTATAAACTAATTACACCGCACCTATACGACTGTCCCCAAGGGCAACCACGTAGCCGTTTTTGAGACAAGGATAACTCTATCACTAACCAAACCAGTGGTAGCAGTTGACATCTGAGTCAGATGACCGCCTGTATTACTTGGGATAAATGCAGGGGGTACCTCTTGAGTTAATAGCCAACAAACATTGGCGAATCTAAAGGATCAGCCGGCCTCCGCCGCCTGGTACCTTTACTACTCAATAGGAGTGACAACGACTGAGTAACACCAAAGTTAACTCATAGTCACTCTCTCAAACTTAGTATGGAGCCTAAAAGGTATGAGTCGTCCACCTGTTTTTAGCAAACAGGGGCTCTCAACCACTACTCCTGCTAGGTTAACAACCTATGAGTTAAAAGCCAACAAACATTGGCGAATAAAGGGGAACAACCGGTACCAACTGCTTGATACCTCTACTACTCAGTTACTTGGCGACTAGGTAACAATCATGTTTACTTGGTCAAACCACTTTCCTACTTGGTTAATTTTACAAATGACAGGACCGCCTGCCTAAAGGGGATCCAGTCTTTAAAATGGTTCGAATACCGATTGGATAAATGGCCGACTAATCGTCTAGCCTGGAAACAGACAACCAGTCGTCCAGGGGCATAGGCGGCGTGACTAACTATCCGTACCTGTCTGCAATTATCGGCCATGTAAAACAGTCGGTATAGTGTACAATTGGATATCAGAATATTCATTAAAAAGAAGCCGGTCATTAAAGACCGGCAAAATATTAAGAGCCCCGGCCCCCTGGCCGGGTAAATACAAACAAACGGCACGCAGGCCGTGGAAAGAAGACATAAAGCTTAAGAAGGGGGCAGATCTTCAATATTAGCAGCTGCCGCCTTGTCAGCACTCTTCTTGCTAGACTCGGCTTCAGCTGCATCATTTTTTGATGCATTACCCCAAGCGGCACAAGCGCCACTACCGGCTGCTCCTCCTTCTCCAACGCCTATTCCTCAGCAGCCGCCAGGATCTCTTGATTATATCTATCAGAACACTGGCAGTACGTTTTTTCCCATGAGGCAAAGTCGGCATTGGGGAAGAGGCGGCCCCAAGTCATGCGCTGGATTTGAATAGAGTCTTCCATCATCTCCCAGACCAGCTCTTTCTTTTCTTGCTCGGCCTTTTCCGAGAGCTCCTAAGTAAGACTCTTCTCCTGGGTCACCAGGCGTACCTTTACGCTCGCCAAGGATTTCTCCAAGGTTTCGTATGAGGACATCTTTTGGCGAAGAGGTCTCAGCTCGGCCTTGAGATTGTTGATGGTCGCCTCCAGCTCGCTATTCCTCTTCTGGGCCGCCTCTAACTGAGCCCGGATAGCGGCGGTAGCCTGCGCCTGATAATAAAGAATATCAATGGTCAGAACTTCATTTTGGGCAATTTGAAACATTGCCTTATCACAGTCAGAGGCGGCCATAGCTTTTGCAGCCTTTACCTCTTTGTTCTTCCGGTCAAGCGGCTTGCGAAGGCCGTTCACTCGGAGCAGGGCCTAAGTAAAAAGGGGAACAGGCGTCAGTTTCCAAACAAAAAAGAAAACAGGCGTCCTGGAATTCAAATACTCAAAAATATGCTAAATATTCCTCAGCAAGGACCCCTACAATCCCGTCTAGGTCAAGGGTGCCGACACCCCTGACCGCCTCCCTTTCAGCTGGAGGAACGACCTTGATCATAGACTTGGCCACCTCGACCAAGTCAGCCTCCTGAGGGCCGGCTGCATCAAGCATAAACAAACGGATTAGACCTAGTAAAGAAGGGAGCAAGTCTAAAATTTACAAGGACAATTTCATACTTCTAGGTGGCCCAGCTGGAGTTTTAGAAGAAGTGGCCGGCTGTTTCTCAGCCGCCGCATGTTTCCTGGCAAAACCAGGAGAGCTCGCAACAGTCGTTCTCCGGGCCTTGGGGTCCGGCTGTTGGGAAGAAGAAGCTCTTGGAGCGCCCGTCTAAAAAAAGAAGAAAAGAGTCAGTATATGCATAAACACAACTCCAAAAAGAGGGTGAAAGGTTCAAAGCCCACCAAGGGTGCCCCCTTGTTTGGGGAGTCGGTTGAAGACTGTTGCATGATGGAGGCCCGCAACATGGCCGCCGCAGTCTTGGAGGCGATAATATTTCTCATGGCGTCCGCTGCAAAAACAAATAGCAAAGTTAATAAAAGTCATAACAAGAAATGCACGGAAAAGCAGAGTATTCGACAGGCCGGCTACCTCTTGAGCACCGACTGCTGAGGCCACAGGCGGCCAAAAAGTACTCGTCGTAGAGCCATTTGAAGCTCGGGACGCAGTGCAGGGGTACTTGCTCTCGTACCCCTGAAGTAGAGTTCACCTTTGACTCTACTTTGAAGAGTCCTTTATCTAGGATCTCTTTCTTAGCCTTGGGGGGAACAGGCGGCATGCTGCGGCCGCCTGCAAGAAGGGGCGGATTCCTGTTCCACCTGTTGAAGCGCTTGTTCAGCTCTGTGTCTGAACTCTCAATGATGAGGAAGGTGCTCCGCTAGTCCTTCCATTTGTTTGCTTTACCTCTCGTCATGAGGTAGCCCCTGTGGCTCGTCAATTGATACCAGCCGGTACCGCCTGCCTTGGGGGTCCGGCTGAGGTAGTTCATGTGGGCGAAAGCCTCGAAGCTCGGCTCCACCCCGTGCAGTTCGCACCCGGCCACATAGTCGAGTACGTTGACCCAGGAGTTCGGGGCTAACTGCCATAACCCCAACTCATACCCATCCAAGATCCGCTGAATAGCAGGATGTAGTGGGAAGCGCAGCCCAGCCTTGATGGCCGCCTCGTAGCAGCCAAAGCAGGCGCTATCATAACTGGTACCAGCCGGCCAGACCACTGTGTCTTCTGGATCCGGCACAAACACTAAAAAGTCGGGGCCCATTGTGTGGTTTGCGATAAATCTCTCCACTTTCTCTTGCATGGCTGTGATCCGGCCCCGAGGTAACGTGCAGTAGTAGGGGGTATTTTGCTCTCGGTGAGAGGCAGATGGCTCCGCCCAATCGTCCCCCTTCTCAACTGCGTGAGAAAGCCTCGCCTCTTGCAGGCGACTGTTTTTCTCTTCTGTATCCAGAGAAGCATGGCCAGAAGAGCTAGACTCGGAATCGTCCTCTGACGAGTCCGAAGAGGACGACTCCTCCCCTCTCCCGGAGGGGCCCGCCTCCTCTCCTTTAAAAGGAGCAGGAGAGAATGTAGAATTGTCAACTGTAAAATGGGAAGGGGTCACTTTGACTCCTCCCTCAGAACTGCCGGCTTTCAAGCCGCTTTGTTTCACTTCCACATATGGCGCCTGGTCAGATGTTTCAATAATCGGCACCCTGTGGGAGGAGCCGTCTGAGTTTGAGATCCTGGCAGTCTTTTTTGTTCTGGCCATCATGCTCTGCATAGACACAGATATAGTCGGACTTTGTATAAAGGGCAAAGATGGGTCCAGAATAGGGCAGGCGGCACTCCTAGTCTTAGATTCAGCCGTCCCCGGTGACCGGCTGATCACTAACCTAGGTCGTGTCGTGTGCTTCCTTGGTGCCATTTCAAAAAAGAATAAAGTAAAGAGAAAATTAAGAGTAAGAGAACTGATGAGTGACATTTATGTCACTCTTAGGGGTAGTATTTAGGTCTTTTTTCCTCTTATTTTTCTTAGGTTTTTCCACCTCATTATCCTCTTATGGCTTCTTTTTGTGTTGATGAAAAGTAATGCTTATTTTGATAATCTTTATGCATTATTTTATCATCCCCATGCTCTCGTGAACTTTGGTATCTTCTGCAGGTTCCGTGACGGTCCTATGCACGGTGGGAGGCCCCTTGGCCAAGCATGGAAGCCATGGACAAAGGCAAGAGGAGCAAAAGGGAAGGAGAGGAAGCAAGAAAAGGAAGTGCAAGAGGAGGTGTGGCCGAACCTCTGAAAGGTCCGGTCGAACCTTGGTGTGGTCAAACTTTTCAAAAGTTCGACCGAACCTCCAGGGTGCAGTGAAGGCAGTGTCAAACCTGTTTTCAGCAATTTTGCAGGAGAGGTCGAACCTCAAAAGTTCGACCAAACAAGGATCAGGGAGGTTCGACCGAACCTACACAGGGTTCGACCGAACCTACCCTGAGTCCGACCGAACTTACCCAGAGTTCGGTCGGACCTTTTCCCGATCTCAGCCAATTTTGTACGGACTATTTAAGGTCCTTTTGAGAACGTTTAAAAAAGACGGGGAGAAGGAGGACAGTAGCCTAGTTTTCATAAACCTCTCTTAGTTTGAAACATTCCTTAGGATTAATTTAGCTTAGTTTTCATCAAATCAAATCATTGTATTAGTGAAATTCAAGAATTATTCTCAAAGTTGGGCAATTTGTATTCAACATTTGAAGCTTCAATTAGTAATTTCTCCAACCTTCTTGCTTTTAATTTCAGATTTCATTTGGTATTTGCATGTTATTTAAATCTTCTTAGTTCTTGGTAATTTGTTATTGGATGATAGTTATTTCAATTGTTAACCACTTTTCCCCAATTATTGAAGTATTTAGAACCCTAATTCTTGATTGCATGTTGATAAACGTGAGTTGTGAGTAGTTTTCTTGCTAGGGGTTGGGTGAAGCTCGACCTTTTGGGTTAACTATGCAAATGTGGGAGAAGCATTGATGTTTGTATTGCAATTAAATTGAATATATGAGATTGCTTGTTAGTTCCTCATGATAGGTTTAGCTACCCTTGACTAAGGAGCTTGATAGTATGATATGCCTAATTTGACATGGAAGTGTAAATTGAGTACGTCATTACTTATTGTAATTTGATTATGTATCATCTATTGCTAAACTAATGAGGAATCTAAGTTTAGTAGTGTGAGTTGTTTTCTAATTGCATGAGGTTGATTTTACATATAGTCCTTGCTATATCTTGTCTATTTTACTCCCCGTTTGCCTATTTGCCTTGGTTGAGTGGATCTCATTCCCTAGTGTCTTTAATTCATTGATTTAGAACCATAGCTTGTTTGTCTTCTTGACGAACCCCTATTCACCAATTGACTTCGAGTTAGCTTAAGTGTAAAGATCTTTGGCAATCATATCCTGTTCCTTTTAGACCGAACTCTTACTTGTCATTATGCTTGGTTTGTAAGGTGTTTGTTAATAAATGTGTTTGATTGAGTGTGGAATGTACGACCGTTCTAACGCCCATCAAAATGGCGCCGTTGCCGGGGAACGGTGTTGTTGATAGCTAATTGATTACTTGAGTCTAGTTCACCATAATAAAAAAATTCAAAAAGATTTTCTCTTTTTGGCTACACTTGTAGCCTTGTTACTAATTGCGTTTGTTGAGAGTGTATGCGCAGAACTCATAACAGGATCTTGGTACCTTACGATCCCGAGATTGAGCAAACTTATAGAAGGAGAAAAAGAGCCGGTTCTAGGCCGTTTACTACTCCCCCAGCTAGAGAGACCAATTTCGAGGAGGATCGAGATCAAATGGGTGACGCGGAACCACCACCTCAAAGACCTTTAAAGGAGTTGGGAACTCCAGGAGCTTATAGAGCTTCAAGCGGCATTGCTCCACCCGTTACTCAAGCCAATGACTTCGAGATTCGGCCCGCAATGATTAATTTGATTGAAAGGAGGCAATATAGTGGAGCAAAACATGAGAGCCCTCTTGCACACTTGAACGAGTTCGAAAAATATTGTAACACGATCAAGGTAAATGGGGGTTACTCAAGAGTTTGTGAGACTAAAGTTGTTTCCTTTTTCTTTGATAGGAAGAGCTCTTGAATGGCTTGAGAAGGAGGTGAGGCCTAACTCCTTGAGAACTTGGGACGAGGTCACCACGGCTTTCTTAGGAAGATTTTATTCCCAAAAGAAGACGGCCGAGGCAAGAGCTTTGATCCAAGGTTTCCGTCAAAAAGCTAGTGAAACCATTTATGAAGCATGGGAACGATACAAGGAATATCAAAGGGAGTGCCCTCATCATGGCATTCCGTCATATCAAGTGCTTCAAATTTTCTATGGGGGCTTGAGCCCACAAGGAAAGACTAGCTTGGATGCAGGAGCGGGTGGCCCGATTATGAACAAGACGGAGGAGCAAGTCATAGAGATAATTGAGGATGTGGTGAGGCACCACATGGATTGGCAAGAAGGAGAGAGAGATTCTCTAAACAAGGGAGGAAATGCGGTTTACTCCGTAGATCACCTTAATGCCATCAACAATTTGACCTCCCAAATCGCCAACCTTGGAAAGGAGATGACGTCCATTAAGGCAAAACTAGAGACCTTTAGTTCAACACAAGAGAATCTCTCCCAATCTAAGGGGAGAGGTATGAATTCTAACTCTTCTCCCTCTACTTCTAATAACATGCCTCATGGATGTTTGTTTAGTGAAAATTGTGGGTCTTATGACCATGATACCTCTTCTTGTAATTATGATTTCCAACCCCAACCCCAATACGAAGATGGTAATGAAAATGAAAATGAACAAGTCAATGCCTTGTCTTATGATAATAGACATAGGAATGACAATCAAAGATACTTACCACCAAATAGAAGAGAACAAGGGGGGAATTCCTATAACCAAAGAGGAAATGATTACGATTACCATAATCAAAATCAATGGGGAAGTAGGAACCAAAGGGACAAAAATCCCCAAGGTAACTACAACCAACAAGGTGGTTATGGTAACCATAATCATAATAATCAAGGAAACTATGGGAATCAAGGGCAATTTCACCAAGGGGGAAACTCTAATAATCGGAACAATTGGAACAACAATAATAATAGAGTTTCTTCTAATAAAAATACGTCCAATTCGAATGCTAGAGGTAATAGGGCTTCCCAAGACAACCACTATGCACAAGCACCACATAGTAGGTCTAGCTTGGAGGAAATGATGGAAAATCAAACTAAAATGTTCAATTCTTTCATGGCCTCAAGTGAAAAGAAATTTAGTGAAGTAATGACCCATAACAAAATGCTTGAAACACAAATTTCTCAATTGGCCAATGCTTTAAAAGAGGGAGCTAGCACTTCTAAACTTCCACCCCAAGGACTTGACCCCAAGAAACCGGTGAATGCTATATCAACTAGGAGTGGGAAAGTGTTGGAAGAGAGAGTCCCTAAGGAAAACAACGAGAAAGTGAACATGAGTGAGCCTCCCTTTAAAAGTGATTTTGAACAAGAGAGAGAGCAAAACCATGAGAATGAAAAGGAGAAAGAATGTGAGAAAGAAAAAGAATTTGAGAAAGAGAGAAGAGAAAAAGAGAGTGAAAAAGAAACCAAACAATTGCAAAGACTTCCATATCCCCATAAATTTGTGAGACACAAATTAGATGTGCAATTCGGAAAATTCCTTGAAACACTGAAGCAAATTCACCTTTCAATCCCTTTTACCGATGCTATCAAGCAAATGCCTAACTATGCTAGGTTTTTAAAAGATATTTTGAGTGGAAGGATAAAGTGTAATGTGGTGGAAACGGTGAATCTCACCGAGAATTGTAGTGCTATTATCATGAATAAGATGCCACCAAAGTTAAAAGATCCCGGTAACTTTTCTATCCCATGTGCAATATACAAGATGCAAATTGATAATGCTTTGTGTGACCTAGGGGCTAGTGTTAGCCTAATGCCATACTCGGTATACCAAAGACTTGGGATAGGGGAACTTCTACCCACCAACATCACCCTTCAATTGGCCGATCGTTCTATTAAATTCCCAAAGGGTAAGGTAGAGGATGTTCCTCTAAGGGTGGGGAAGTTTGTAATCCCGGTGGATTTTGTTGTGTTAGAGATGGATGAAGATGTTAACATTCCAATAATTCTAGGAAGACCTTTTCTTGCTACTTCGGGTGCTTTAATAGATGTTCAAAGTGCTAAAATTTCACTAAAAGTAGGAGATGAGGTGATAGAATTTGATTTGAATGAGAGCATGAAATATCCAAGCTCTAGTCTTGATAATTGCATGATGATTGATACTATTGATTCTATTGTAACTTCTATGCATGAGCACTTGCTCACTACTAACGATGCCCTTGAGAATGTCCTTTTGAACAAGGAAAAGATAGGTGACCAAAGCAAAGAGATGGCATTGTATGAAGAGATGCTTGAAGGAAGTACGGAATCAAGCAATGAGCAAGTGTGCATGGGAATCACAACACATGATGCATTAGAAGTAGCTATCTCAACAGAAGGTAAGGGTGTTCCAATGGTAGAGTTGAAACCTCTACCATTACACCTAAGGTATGAGTTTCTGGGCCCCAATTCAACTTTTCCGGTTATTGTGAATTCTTCTTTGAACGAGTGCCAAACTCAAATGTTATGTGGTGTTTTGAGAGATCACCAAGGTGCTTTAGGCTATACCATAGATAACCTCAAAGGTATTAGCCCCGCTTTATGTATGCACCACATAACACTTGAGGAGGGTGCTAAGCCTTCCATTGAGAGGCAAAGGAAACTCAATCCTCAAATGGGGGAGGTGGTGAAGAAGGAAATCACCAAACTCCTTGATGCCGGCATCATCTTCCCCATTTCGAGTTCTAGATGGGTTTCCCCCGTTCATGTGGTCCCTAAAAAGGGAGGAATGACCGTAGTTGAAAATGAGAATGGTAATCTCATTTTAACTAGAACGGTGACTGGTTGGAGGATGTGCATAGACTATAGACGTTTAAATGCATCCACCAACAAGGATCATTTTCCACTCCCTTTTATCGACCAAATGCTTGAAAGACTAACCAAGCACAAGTATTATTGCTTTCTTGATGGTTATTCGGGTTTCTTTCAAATCCCTATAAACCCGGATGACCAAGAGAAAACAACTTTTACTTGTCCCTATGGAACATTTGCATACAGGAGGATGCCCTTCGGGCTTTGCAACGCACCGGCAACCTTCCAAAGATGCATGATGAGTATTTTTGGGGACATGCTTGAAGCCGAAATGGAAGTTTTCATGGATGATTTCTCGGTAGGGGGCCTTTCGTTCGAGGATTGTTTGTCCAACTTGGGCAAGTGCTTGACAAGATGTGAGAAGGTCAATTTGGTTTTGAATTGGGAGAAATGCCACTTTATGGTGGAAGAGGGAATTGTCCTTGGTCACAAGATTTCAAACAAAGGGATTGAGGTTGACAAGGCCAAAGTTGAAGTGATAGAAAAGCTTCCCCCACCAATCAATGTGAGAGGAGTAAGGTCATTTTTGGGGCATGCCGGGTTCTATAGGAGATTCATCAAGGATTTCTCACAAATTGCTAGACCCCTAAATGCTCTTCTTCAAAAAGATGCCATCTTTATTTTTGATGAAGAGTGTCTCCAAGCTTTCAACAAATTAAAGGAGGCTTTAATCTCAACTCCAATTGTGCAAGGGCCAAGATGAGATTTGCCATTTGAGCTTATGTGCGATGCAAGTGATGTTGCGATTGGAGGTGTATTGGGGCGAAGGGTAGAGAAGAGGCTTCACGTGATTTACTACATGTCTAAGACCTTGAATGAAGCTCAACAGAACTACACCACAACAGAGAAAGAATTTCTTGCCGTGGTTCATGCTTTTGAGAAGTTTTGGAACTACCTCATTGGTTCCAAAACTATTGTCTACACTGATCATGCGGCTATTAGGTACCTTGTGGCAAAGAAAGAGTCCAAGCCTCGTCTTCTTCGTTGGGTGCTATCACTTCAACAATTCGATGTAGAGATTCGGGACAAAAAGGGGGCCGAAAATGTGGTTGCGGATCATCTATCCCGGTTAGAGAACGTGCAAGATAATGACGATGGGGTCCCAATTTGTGATGAGTTAAAAGATGATGTGCTTTACTTGTTGGCCGAGAAAGATCTTCCTTGGTTTGCGGATTTGGTGAACTATTTGGCTTGTGGGGAGTTTCCTCCAAATGCTTCAAGGAACCAGAAGAAGAAGTTGAAAAGGGAAGCAAGGCATTACATATGGGATGATCCGATCCTTTTCCAAAGAGGAGTAGATGGTTTACTCCGTAGATGTGTGCCAAATGATGAAGTGAAGAGCGTTTTGAAGATGTGCCACTCCGATCCTTGTGGAGGGCACATGGGTTCCAACAAAACAGCCTTCAAAGTATTACAAAGCGGGTTATGGTGGCCTCAAATCTTCAAAGATTCATGGGGATTTGTGAAAACATGTGACTCTTGCCAAAGAACCTGTAATGTTTCGAAGAGAAATGAAATGCCTTAACAACCGATTCTTGAACTTGAGGTGTTTGATGTGTGGGGCATTGATTTCATGGGACCTTTTCCCTCATCTAATGGAAATCAATACATCCTTGTGGCGGTTGATTATGTTTCTAAATGGGTTGAAGCCATTGCCTCCCCAACTAATGACCACAAGGTAGTGATGAAGATGTTCAAAAAGGTGATATTTCCAAGATTTGGGATCCCTAGAGCAGTGGTTAGCGATAATGGTTCTCATTTTATTCATAATGTGTTTCAAAAGATGCTGATAAAGAATGGGGTCCATCAACGCTTTGGCACGACTTATCACCCACAAACAAGTGGGCAAGCGGAGGTTTCCAATCGCCAAATCAAGGTAATTCTTGAGAAAACAGTGGCTAGGAATAGGAAAGATTGGTCGGACAAGCTAGATGATGCCCTTTGGGCCTATAGAACCGCTTTCAAAACCCCCATCGGCACTACCCCCTACCGGCTTGTATATGGTAAGTCTTGTCACCTTCCGGTTGAACTTGAACACCGTGCTCAATGGGCTATCAAAAAGATCAACTTTGATTTGGCGAGTGCGGGTGAACAAAGGTGGCTAGACTTGCATGAGTTAGAGGAACTACGGATGGATGCTTATGATTGTGCAAGCTTGTACAAAACCCGGTCAAAGGAGTGGCATGACCGGCAAATTGAAAAGAAGACCTTCAATGTTGGAGATAAGGTGTTGCTTTACAATTCAAGGATGAAACTGTTTCCCGGAAAGCTCATGTCAAGGTGGAGTGGTCCATTCACCGTTAAGGAGGTGTTCCCCCATGGAGCAGTTGAGCTAAATGATTTGGATGGATCGAGGTCATTCAAGGTCAATGGGCATCGCCTCAAGCTTTATTATGAGGATGCTCATGTTGGTTTGATTGAGTCAATGCAATGCAATCTCATTTCTTGAGTGTGTGAAGTACGTCAAGCTAGTGACGTTAAAGAAGCGCTTCCGGGAGGCAATCCGAGTTTCTTACCCTCCTCTATTCTATTTGCTTGACCTTTTCTTTTCTTCTTTCACAACTTGGGATTGATGGTTTTGCGTGTATTTGTTTTGTGTTGGTATTCTTGTTTGTCTTGCCTTAAAAAGGAATGTATTTTCCATATACCTTAGGCATGATTGTGTTGTATTTTAGTGTGTCTTGAGGGGAAGTTTTGTGCAAATTTTCAGATAGAGGGATTTAGGGGTGTTCGACCAAACTGCAACAAGGTTCGGCCGAACTTTGCAAAAGTTTGACCGAACCACCCAAGAGTTCGGCCGCTCCTCCCCTAGAACTCAAAATGGGCTAAAAACTGTCGAATTCTGGAAAATCAAAGAGTTCGACCGAACTTTTAAAAAGTTTGGTCGAACTTATTATGGTCCGACCGAACCTCATAAGGTCCGACCGAACCTTTTTCGAGCTTGCCCAGAATTAAAAGGTTTGAGCCGCTGCTTTCTCACTCTTACTTCTTACATTCGGCTCTCCCTCTCCCTTTTCTTCTCCTTCTCACCCTAATACTCCATAGTCACCCCTCCTTCAACCTCAAATCTCCATAAAAATCACTCCTATCTTTTTCCCTCCTCACTTCATTTACATCCACTACTCAATTCCTACAATCTCCCATAAAAATCACTCCTTAAATTTTCCCCAATTTCTAAGGTTTGAGTGACTTGAAACTTCTTGATTTCTACTTACTTCCAATCAATTGTGGTATGGTTATTCTAGCTTTTGCAAGCTCATTTCTTCAATTTCTCTTTGTTTTACCATGTTTTACATGTTCAAGTATGATATATGGTATAATTGATATTGTTAGTCATGGCTTTTTTGATTTAAATGGTTATTGGGATTTCCTTGTTGTAATTGGTTGGTTGTTGTTAGTAGAACTTGTTTCATGATGAATATGCATGTATGACTTGGGTTTTCATGATTTCAATTTGTTTGCTTGAATGTGTTTGTTCGACCAAACTGCAACAAGGTTCGGCCACTCCTGTTCTGGAAATAAAATTAGGCTGAATTCTGGCAGTTTCTGGAAAATCCAAAAGTTTGACCGAACTTTTAAAAAGTTTGGTCGAACTTATTATGGTCCGACCGAACCTCATAAGGTCCGACCGAACCATTTTCGAGCTTGCCCAGAATTAAAAGGTTTGAGCCGCTGCTTTCTCACTCTTACTTCTTACATTCGGCTCTCCCTCTCCCTTTTCTTCTCCTTCTCACCCTAATACTCCATAGTCACCCCTCCTTCAACCTCAAATCTCCATAAAAATCACTCCTATCTTTTTCCCTCCTCACTTCATTTATATCCACTACTCAATTCCTACAATCTCCCATAAAAATCACTCCTTAAATTTTCCCCAATTTCTAGGGTTTGAGTGACTTGAAACTTCTTCATTTCTACTTACTTCCAATCAATTGTGGTATGGTTATTCTAGCTTTTGCAAGCTCATTTCTTCAATTTCTCTTTGTTTTACCATGTTTTACATGTTGAAGTATGATATGTGGTATAATTGATATTGTTAGTCATGGCTTGTTTGATTTAAATGGTTATTGGGATTTCCTTGTTGTAATTGGTTGGTTGTTGTTAGTAGAACTTGTTTCATGATGAATATGCATGTATGACTTGGGTTTTCATGATTTCAATTTGTTTGCTTGAATGTGTTAATCTTTCACTAAGTTGTTCATGCTACATTTTGATTGAGAAATTCTTGAGTTGGATGGAATTTTGTGACTATTACTCATTGTTCTCGGTTTGATTTCGATGAGTTTTGAGTGGATTTCATGAATTTTAGGGGACGTCATGCCCATTTTCGCCTTGGTTTTCTTAGGATTTGCATTCGATTGCCATAGGATTTTTAGCTCATGCCTTGGTTTATAAGTGTCCATTAATGCCTTGAATTGTATTGTTGCTACCGTCTACATCTATTTCACAACTCATGGCTTTTACTCTCATTGCACAAACTTTTAATCTCGACGAGCTTCTTGTGCCTCTTTTGGCTTGAATCTTCCTAATGTTAATTCTTGGCGATTTTTGTAGATTCACAATGCATCTTTTTGGCAAAAGCAAGTCTAAGAGGAAGAGGACGGGTGAATCTTCATCGTCAAATTTTCCTCCTCCACCCGGCATCTATGATCATGGCATCATCGCTCCAAACAAACACTTTTGGGATGTCTATAAAACCCTCATAGACCGTCCCATTCGATCTACAAGGTTCTTCTGCGGGAACACCTTAAGAAAGCTTGGCATCATGGATGAAGTGGTCCGGCTCGCACAAAACTTTGGTTGGGGCGAGTTCATTGACCTCCACGCTCACACCTATGAGCGCGTCACATTGGAGTTCCTTGCTTCCCTCCGCAAGGAAGTCATTGAAGAAGATGATGAAGGGAATGAATCTCAAATTATTCTTCACTTTCGTATGTTCAACGAAGACCATTCCCTAACCGAGAGTGAGCTCAATGAGATCTTCCATTGGCAAGCAACCGGGATGCATCGACCTTCCGATATGACCTCAATGTGTCGCATTCCCTATAATGAACAAGAATGGTGGCAGAGCATCTCCACCAAGCCCATCTTTCGCACTAACACCGCAAAGGTCAACAACATCATCCATATTGCTTTGAGATACTTTGCCCGGCTCCTTCAGTATGCCGTATTCTTCAAGGAAAACCTCGGCTCTATGGTGAAAGATGAGGTAGCTTGCCTTTTTTTGGCCGACAATCCTCAGCGTTTAAAGTTCAAATGCTCCACCACTTTTATCTCGAGATTGTTGGACACTCGAGATGGGCGGCTTGGTGATGAGATACACATGGGGGGCATGATCACCCTCATTGCCCTTTCTTTGAATGGTGGAGCTTACAAGGACCAAATTGATTTGCTCCCCCATGTGCTCCAAAACAAAGAAGAAGAGGCCGTTGGCTACCCTCCTTATGCTATTTCTATTGTTGCTCTCCGCAACCAACGCTTCATCAACTACTCCACCCAGAATCGCAAATTTATCCTCTTGGTAGATAATGGAGAAGAATGGTGTGTCATCCCGGATCCTCCTCACACTTCGGTAGACCCTTCCAACCCGCTAAGGTGGAAGATTGCGCGAAAATTCATCCCCGATGAATTAAGGAAAAAACAAGCCCGCGGTGCAATCCCTCACCCTCAACCGGTCTACCAAGTGGAGCATAATTTTCCCCCCCCTAGTGGGGGAGGTGAGACATCTTCTTCTTCTTCCTCTTCTCCTTTTGATATGAGTGCCCTGCGTAGTACCCTCGATGGTATTCGTTTTGATAATCAGGCTTCTATTGAACAATGGGGGTACTACGCAAGGATGAACTATGATAGTCTTGTGCAAGCGGGCGTTCAAACGCCCTATGTTAACTATCCCTACCACCCGCCTCAAGAGGGTCCAGTTCAACATTGGGACACCTATGACCCTAACAACCCCTCCCCCAACACCTATGCTTATTGGGAAAGTCCTATCGACCCATCCCAACGTGTTGGTACCCCACCATACAACCCTTATCGGTCGGGTGGGTGTGACTACGCCTATGATTCGGCAAGTCCATCAACCCCGAATCCTTTTGATGGTGGTTGGGGTACCCAAGGGTGGCCCTATGAGCACTTTAACAAACCTTTCCATCCATCCATGGATCGCCCGGGGTTTGATTTCATGAACCCCCTTAAGGAACGGGAGGATAGAAACCCCCAATGAGGGTTCTCTCCCTCCATTTCCCCCCCCCCCGGACTTTCATGCCTATTCCTTTTGCTCGAGACGTGCAAAAGACTAGCGTGGGGGAGGATGTTCCTTTTGGTTGAAGTGTACATAGGAGGGTAGTGTGGTAGGATGGTAGCTTGTGCATATGGAGAAACATCACGGATAATGAATTTATTGTAGTTAGAGATGATTTTTTGTTGGTAATATTCTTATGATGATGATGTTATGAACCATTAAAAAAATAAAAAAAATAAATAAATAAAAAATAAATAAATAAAAAATTGAAGTTGTTTTTCCCTCTTCTCTCTTGATCCTATAATCCAAATCCCAAAATCCAAATCCCAAAATCCAAATCTCAAAATCCAAATCCCAAAATCCAAATCCCTAAATCCAAATTTTGTAGATAGCTTTTGTCAATCTTTTTCTTTTGTTTATAATTCTAGTCTTTTCCTTTTGTTCACTAACTTTTCTTTGTATAGTTGTAGTGTTTCTTTTCTTTTGGCTCACTTTCCTTGTAGCTTGAAAACGGAAGCACAAAATGATGGGATAAGGAGCAACTCAAGCTCCGGAAACCTTGGTGAGATCACAATTTTGCCTTGTGTTCTATTTCAAGCAGCATTTGGTGATATCTTTCCCTACTTTCCTTTATTTTTCCTTGTGTGCATAGTTAGTTTAGACTAGAATGGAGTTGATTGTTCGAGGTTGTTTGCATTTGATTCCTCGGAATCTGGTGATCGTTGGTATTGATGCCGAACGATCTTTGTTTGTCGATTGAGAATTATATGTTTACTAGCCTCTTATCTCTCTTGTACTCCTTGCATTAAAAAAAAAAAAAAAAAAAAAAAAAAAAAGTGAAAAAGATTTTCCTTTTTATTCATGGCAAACCACGAAAAGCTTAGTTGTTTCATTTTCATTTCGAGCATAATAATGTTGACTCGTGTGTTTGAATGCTTTGCTTCTTGAGTGTTATAAGTTTGCATGCTTCGGGATTGCCATTGGTTGACTTTGGGACATGTTCATGCTAAGGTAGTTGTTCTACAACTCGTTAGGCCCATCGAACCCAAATTCACTTGTTTGTGGTAAGAAGGTGTTGCTCTCATTAGGGGATTTGAAGCCCTAGAGATGGTTTTTGTAACCCGATGTGAGCTTTATTGTTCAAGCCTCCAACATTACTTTTATGAGCGGCGTAGGATCCTCACCAAGGCATGCTTAGATCTAGAACTTGGCGTCTGGCTCCCGAGATCGAGACCGAACTAACCTACGAATGACAAAGGCATTCTTCATTCGGTGACTATTTTTGTTTTCTAGTATTAGTTTTTTTTTTTCTTTTGTATTTTTGGGTTGCATTTGCCCTTACCATGTTGAATCTTCCCCTCCTTGATTATAGCACATTGCAAGCCCATGGCCCTTTTGTTTTACTTTCACCCTTAGAATCGTGAAGCTCAAGCCATGAGGGCTTATTGTAGTTTTGATTTGAAATTTGGAAGGGAATGGTTCTACTTGGAAAGTGAAGCAGTGTTTTTGTGAATATATGTTCAAGAAAAGCAAATTTAAATCCTAGAAAAAGCCTTTGAAGCTAAAAAAAAAAAAAAAAAAAAAAAAAAAAAAAAAAAAAAAGAGAATGTGACAAACGAAGGGTTGATGAATGAAGATGTAAGAGGAAAGCGAAAGCTCAAAAGTGTTTGGCATTATAGTTCAAGATTGTGGCAACGTAGTTTGAAAATTGGTTGATGATTGATTTTGAAAAAGAGGCTTGATCACCCTTTGCTTCACGGTTAGGCTAAGCACCAATTTCCAAATTCCTCCACACCCTTACCCCCTAGCCATCGTTATAACCCTTTCAATGCCCTGTTGACCTAGGTTGGTTGAGTCACTAATCGGTGGAGGGAGCTGGAACTCAAGCATATGGAGAAGGCATGACTTGGTGAGATGTCGGGTTCCCCTATTTTGCAGTGTTTTATCTTTGTTTCGGCTCCTTCGAGGAGTCACTTGATGCTATCTCCAAGGGCGGATTTGAATCTAGATGAGGGAACGCGGTAAGATTGTATGGAATGCGGGGGGAGTGGTGCATGTTTGAGTTCTCTATGCTTAGCATAAATTATCCTTCAATCAACTTTCGGCATCCCCTTGCATGCTCACTTCTACTACTCAGAAAGTTTGACACTCATTCATGTTTGTTATCTCCAAAAGCTCGATTTGGCTATGATTTGTGTTGGATTTGTTGTTTCTCTTTCCCTTGTTTTTGGTTTGTCTTGAACGCAATTTTGTAAGAGTTGTGGGGTATGCTCTCTGGAAACCCTCAGGAGATCACAACTCGTCCTCATCGGCGACCTTGGGGTTTAAATGGCTTGTTGCTTTTGCTAAAAGCAATTTCGGTTTTTCTTTTGTTCCTTGCATGTTTGAATAACTAATTCTTTCTCCCTTGTTCTTTTTCCTTTGCTTTGCTCGAGGGCGAGCAAAGACTTAGCGTGGGGGAGTTTGATGAGTGACATTTATGTCACTCTTAGGGGTAGTATTTAGGTCTTTTTTCCTCTTATTTTTCTTAGGTTTTTCCACCTCATTATCCTCTTATGGCTTCTTTTTGTGTTGATGAAAAGTAATGCTTATTTTGATAATCTTTATGCATTATTTTATCATCCCCATGCTCTCGTGAACTTTGGTATCTTCTGCAGGTTCCGTGACGGTCCTATGCACGGTGGGAGGCCCCTTGGCCAAGCATGGAAGCCATGGACAAAGGCAAGAGGAGCAAAAGGGAAGGAGAGGAAGCAAGAAAAGGAAGTGCAAGAGGAGGTGTGGCCGAACCTCTAAAAGGTCCGGTCGAACCTTGGTGTGGTCAAACTTTTCAAAAGTTCGACCGAACCTCCAGGGTGCAGTGAAGGCAGTGTCAAACCTGTTTTCAGCAATTTTGCAGGAGAGGTCGAACCTCAAAAGTTCGACCAAACAAGGATCAGGGAGGTTCGACCGAACCTACACAGGGTTCGACCGAACCTACCCTGAGTCCGACCGAACTTACCCAGAGTTCGGTCGGACCTTTTCCCGATCTCAGCCAATTTTGTACGGACTATTTAAGGTCCTTTTGAGAACGTTTAAAAAAGACGGGGAGAAGGAGGACAGTAGCCTAGTTTTCATAAACCTCTCTTAGTTTGAAACATTCCTTAGGATTAATTTAGCTTAGTTTTCATCAAATCAAATCATTGTATTAGTGAAATTCAAGAATTATTCTCAAAGTTGGGCAATTTGTATTCAACATTTGAAGCTTCAATTAGTAATTTCTCCAACCTTCTTGCTTTTAATTTCAGATTTCATTTGGTATTTGCATGTTATTTAAATCTTCTTAGTTCTTGGTAATTTGTTATTGGATGATAGTTATTTCAATTGTTAACCACTTTTCCCCAATGATTGAAGTATTTAGAACCCTAATTCTTGATTGCATGTTGATAAACATGAGTTGTGAGTAGTTTTCTTCCTAGGGGTTGGGTGAATCTCGACCTTTTGGGTTAACTATGCAAATGTGGGAGAAGCATTGATGTTTGTATTGCAATTAAATTGATTATATGAGATTGCTTGTTAGTTCCTCATGATAGGTTTAGCTACCCTTGACTAAGGAGCTTGAGAGTATGATATGCCTAATTTGACATGGAAGTGTAAATTGAGTACGTTATTACTTATTGTAATTTGATTATGTATCATCTATTGCTAAACTAATGAGGAATCTAAGTTTAGTAGTGTGAGTTGTTTTCTAATTGCATGAGGTTGATTTTACATATAGTCCTTGCTATATCTTGTCTATTTTACTCCCCGTTTGCCTATTTGCCTTGGTTGAGTGGATCTCATTCCCTAGTATCTTTAATTCATTGATTTAGAACCATAGTTTGTTTGTCTTCTTGACGAACCCCTATTCACCAATTGACTTCGAGTTAGCTTAAGTGTAAAGATCTTTGGCAATCATATCCTGTTCCTTGTGGACCGAACTCTTACTTGTCATTATGCTTGGTTTGTAAGGTGTTTGTTAATAAATGTGTTTGATTGAGTGTGAAATGTACGACCGTTCTAACGCCCATCAAGAACCGACGGTTACCTGAACGAGTGACGATTGATGAAGTTCTGAAAATCCTTTGCAGTCGGCTTGTCAGAGCAGGCGGTAGGCAGAAAGGGTCCAAAATGTCAGAGCAAGTTCAGGGGTCCGAATGTTCTCTCACAAAGTTTTCAAGTGTGAAAATGACCGAAGTCAACACTCCTTTATATAGGCGAAGTGAGAAGGCAAAGGGTCACTTCCAGAATTCAAAATTTTGGCGGGAGAATCTCTCGGCCTCTCGCCGAGTGACACCTGTAGCAGGCCGTCGCCTGTTACAGGGCGATACCTGCCAGACGTAACACGTGACCAGTCACGTGCCACCTGTGAGGGGCAAATGATTAGGGGATTTTTCCCCACCAATCACAATCTGACAAGTGGACCAATCTGGTTCCGCCATGTGTCCGTCACATGGGCCAATAAGAGCCTGCCACGTGTCAAGCAGTGATCCGTCCACCATGGACCAATTACGACACAACACGTGTCCTTCCCATGACACCTGGGATAACCGGTCACCTAGGCCCAACTCTCTGAGGGAAGCCCAATCAGCCTAAGGTTAACCTAAACCTAGATTAGCACGTTTCTCGAGGTTATAAATACCTCCCTTAATCCTCATTAAGGGAGGGGACATGAAAAAGCGCAGATTACACACATTAAACACTCTCACCTAGAGAGACTCAATCACTTTAATTTCCGCATTAATTACTCCTTAATCAAGTACTAACTTGACCGTTGGAGGCGGAGCTCCCACCACAAGGAGTCTCCGTTGTTTTGCAGGTACAGGCGCAAGGATACCAGTCCCGGAATAGTAACTCTCCCGCAGGACATTAGAAAACCCCGAAACAAAAGTCAAATGCAATCTACAAAAATTGAATTAAATGAAAGTCAAACACATTCAAACAAAGCTAATTGAATCAAATGAAAGTCTAATGCATTTTACAAAGCTAATTGAATCAAATGAAAGTCAAACACATTCAAACAAAGTTTTTTGCAACAAATGAAAGTCAAATGCATGCAACAAAGCTAATTGAATTAAATGAAAATCAAATGCATTCTACAAAGCTAATTGAATCGAATGAAAGTCAAACACATTCAAACAAAGCTTTTTTAATCAAATGAAAGTTGACCAAAGTGGCCAAGGTTCGGATATTCCAGTCCAAGAGTTGAACGTTAGGGGATTGGTTTTGTCAAAGACTTTCTTCGATGCTGCTCCATATAATTCCTCAACTGGCTGCACCATATTGAGTGTGACTAATTACCTCAATAATGGGGGAATGTAGGCTGATTTAATGCATACTTTAAGGAGAGTTTCAAGCTGGTTTAACTTCGTAATAAAGGAGCTTGAATGAAGGCTTAAATGGGAAGTTACAAAGGCGCATTTCAAGGCTGCTTAGGAGGAAGAATTTGGACAGCATGATTGGAGTCAATTTGCTGAACGTTTGGGAGTTATTCTTCCCTTGTTTTAAGCTTTCTTAATTAGAGTAATAATTAGTTGTAATGGGGATTAAGTTGGACAGTTATGAGCCACTTAATCTACCCTTATCTTCAGTTTTGTTATTTCTGATTTGTTGCTTTTTTTAGCTAAGTGTAGTGGCAACTAAATGATGTACTAAAGCTATAAATAGCATGCTAATGATCAATAAAAGATGGTCCAGAAATTTGCAAGAAACACACGAGTGTATTATCCAAATTTGACTTGTGCTAGTCAGGTTTGATTTTCCAAATTTGAGAGTTATCTCAATTTGAAGAGTTTGTGTTTTAGTGAGAGTTCCTAAGACTTAAACTGGTAGTTGTCGAATAGGTGAGAGTTCCCTAATCACTACTACACCCAAACAAGTGAGTGAGTGTTCCTCATTGTTATATGCTCAAGGTTAAGGGTGAGAGTTCCCCTAATCCTTCTTAGTTACTCTACATTGATACTTCTAATTCAACTAAACGCAACACACATTCCAGACCGTTTGTAAACAAGTTTCTCACCTTGCTTACACATCATTTGGCGCGTCAGGTAGGGGGGGAGTTTTCTTAAATTCTTCCAAAGGGGTCGAATACGTACATACCATGGGAGAAAATAAAGACTTGAGGACAGCTTTGGAAGCTCTTAATCGATCCATTGCTAGTCAAGAGAGGTTGGTCGAAACCAACGCCAATCTACAAGGGAACCTTGCTGCCTTGATGGCAAGGCTCATGAACGAGCATGATAGGAGAGATCAAGGCGAAGACCCTCCGCCTAGGAGGGAAGATAGGAGTCTCAAAGTGGACGTCCCTGCCTTTGATGGGACACTTGATCCAGAAAAGTACTTGGAATGGGAGAAATCCTTGGAGAGGTATTTCGATTACAAGGACATTCAAGAGGAGTTCCAAAAATACAAGATAGCCAAGGTGAAGTTGAAAGGCTATGGAGATAACTGGCTACAAGGAGAGCAAAGGGGACGTACTCTTAGGGGTAAGGCATCCATTTCTACTTGGAGCAAGTTAAAGAAAAGGATGAGGGATCGCTTTATTCCTCACAATTTCAAGCAAAGTCAATATGTGAAGTGGAGCACTTTGCAACAAAATGGAGAATCGGTTGAGGACTACATCAAAGAGTTTGACAGACTTTCTATCGTGTGTGAAATCACGGAGAATGAAGAACTCAAGATGGGATGTTTCGTGGCTGGGTTGGATCAAGAGTTGCAAGACAAACTTGAAGGCTACACCAATTTAACCTTTGCTGAAGCTTGCAAATTTGTGATCAAGTTTGATTCAAAAAGGAAGAAGAAGAAGCCGATTGTCACCCCTCAAGTGGCACGAAGACCAACCTTCCCTGTCAAGGAGGGTTCTTCTTTTGTCAAAGCCAACGATCCACCTAAGAAGGACAAGAAAGATTTCAAAATGAGTGACATTGTTTGTTACAAGTGCGGAGGAAGGGGCCATTTTAAGAAGGATTGCCCAAATTCCAGAGCTTTGACCATACAAGAGGTAAAGCTTATTACTAATCAAACTATCAATTGGGAGGATTTCGAGGTTGAAGAAGTGGAGGACGTGAATTCTAATGAAGGGGACAAGGAGGAAGAACAATGCTTCCCCGAAGAAGAGCCCAAAACAAATCTGGTTGTGAGAAGGGCGTTGCAAGCTCGTGTTGACGAACCCTTAGCACCGCAAAGGCAACATATTTTCATCACCAAGTGCAAGATTAAAGGCAAGGTATGTGATTTAATTGTTGATGGTGGTTGTGAGGCAAACACAGTTTCCAAAACCTTGATAGCTAGACTTGGTCTTTCAACGACAAATCACCCACATCCTTATAAGTTGAGTTGGTTGGACTCTAATTCTAGCACGGGAGTTAGGAAACAATGCATGGTTAGTTTTTCTATTGGGTCTTATCAAGATACTCAACTGTGTGATGTTGTGTCTATGGATGCTTGTCACATTTTGCTTGGTAGACCTTGGCAAACTGATCGAAAATCTCAACATGATTGGTACCATAACACTTACATTATAACTCACCAAGGAAAACAAAAAAAATTGCACCCTTTACCACCCCCACGGTTTTCACAAAATCCTAAACAATCAAAGGAGGTGTCAATGCTTACCCTTAAGGAATTTGAAAGGGAAATTGATGGTGAGGAGGAATTATACTTGTTGTACTCTAAAGAGATCCACGAGAATTTTGTGAGTCAAAATCCCAAATTAGCTCAGTTGATTAAGGATTTTGAGGATGTTTTTCCCGATGAGTTACCAAAAGAGTTACCACCTTTAAGGGGAATTGAACATCAAATTGACCTCATTCCGGGTGCTCCTTTGCCTAAAAAACCTGCCTATAGGTGTAATCCTTTGGAAACTAAGGAATTACAACGACAAATTGAGGAGTTGATGAGTATGGGGTATGTACGTGAGTCTATGAGTCTGTGTGTTGTTCCTGCTCTTTTGGTCCCTAAAAAGGATGGTACATGGCGCATGTGTATTGATAGTAGGGCTGTTAACAATATTACTATCATGTATAGTTTTCCAATTCCAAGACTAGATGACATGCTTGATGAACTGAGTGGCTCGAAGTGGTTTTCAAAAGTGGATTTGAGGAGTGGTTACCATCAAATTCGGATGAGGAAAGGAGATGAATGGAAGACCGCTTTCAAAACCAAGCACGGCTTGTATGAGTGGCTCGTGATGCCATTTGGACTCACCAACGCACCTAGCACTTTCATCAGGTTGATGAACGAGGTGTTGCGGCCTTTCCTTGGCAAATTCGTAGTGGTGTACCTTGATGATATCCTTATTTATAGCAAAGATGGGGATGAACATTTGATACATTTATTTAAAGTTTTTACGGTTTTGAGAGAACAAAAATTGTATGAAAAACTTGAAAAATGTAATTTTATGCTATATGAGGTCACTTTTCTTGGTTACATTGTTTCAGGAGAAGGTGTAAAAGTTGATCCTAGCAAGATTGAGGCTATTCAATCATGGCCTAGTCCAAAGACACTCACGGAGGTCCGTTCTTTCCATGGATTAGCTTCCTTTTATAGGAGGTTCATTCGTAATTTCAGCACTCTCATGACCCCTATCACCGAGTGCACAAAGAAGGGCTCATTTGAGTGGACTCCTCAAGCTCAAAAGGCATTTGAAGCGATCAAAGAAAAAATGTGCAATACACCCATCCTAGCACTTCCAGATTTTTCAAAGCCATTTGAAGTTGAGTGTGATGCAAGCGGAAAGGGGATTGGTGCCGTGTTGATTCAAGAAGGGCGTCCTATTGCCTACTTTAGTGAGAAATTGAGCCAAGGCAAGCTGAATTATTCCACCTATGATAAGGAGTTCTATGCAATGGTGCGAGCTTTGAATCATTGGTCGCACTACTTGAGACCACAACCCTTCATACTTCATTCTGACCATGAATCTCTGAGGTTTATCCAAGGCCAAAAGAAGTTGAATACGAGACATGAAAAGTGGGTGGAATTCTTGCAAACATTTAACTTTTCATCAAAGTACAAGAGTGGAAAGGCAAATGTTGTTGCGGATGCCTTATCTCGAAGGCATACTTTACTTGGAGTCGTTGAGGCGAAAGTCCTTGGGTTCGAATTAATCAAAGAATACTACAAGGAAGATGGTGATTTCAAGGTCATTTTGGAGAAATGCGTGACTGGTAGTTATGAATTATTTTCCTTACAAGATGATTTTCTTTTTAAGGGAAATAGGTTATGCATTCCCAAATGTCCAATTCGAAGCTTGTTGATTCATGAAGCGCATGGAGGAGGTCTAGCAGGCCATTTCGGAGTTCAAAAGACTATGGAGCTTCTTCAAGCTTACTTTTATTGGCCTAATATGCTATCCACTGTTCACCGTGTTGTAGCACGTTGTTCTACTTGTCAAAGGGCAAAGATGGTGTTTCACAAGGGTCTTTATAAGCCATTGCCAATTCCGGAGAGACCTTGGGAAGACATAAGCATGGATTTCATTGTGGCTTTACCTAGAACTCAAAGAGGTAAGGACTCAATCATGGTGGTAGTTGATCGTTTATCAAAAATGGCTCACTTTGTCCCTTGTCATAAAACCGAAGATGCTGCGAAGGAGGCGAAATTATATTTTGATGGGGTTGTTCGTTTCCATGGAATCCCACGCACCATTGTTTCAGATCGAGATACAAAGTTCCAAAGTCATTTTTGGAAGTCCTTGTGGCGTCTTATGGGAACCAAGTTGTTGTTTTCTACCTCACATCACCCCCAAACCGATGGCCAAACCAAGGTGGTGAATAGGGTACTAGGTTCTTTGCTTAGGACCTTGGTTAGTAAAAGCACCAAAGATTGGGATGTCAAACTCGCTCATGCCGAGTTTGCTTACAATAGAACTCCTAGCACTACTACGAAGTATTCTCCTTTTGAAGTAGTCTATGGTTCTAATCCTTATGTTCCAATTGATCTCATAGCATTGCCTCGAGACAAGTTCGTGCATGGAGGTGCCAAGGAACAAGCCGAGTTCATGGTGAAAATTCACAAGGAAGTAAGGAAGAACATCGAGAAGGCTAATGAAATCTATAAGAAGCAAGCCAACAAGAGAGTCAAAAACGTGAGAAGTTTTGAAGTTGGTGACTTAGTGTGGATCTACATGAGAAAGGAAAGGTTTCCCAATCAAAGGAAGAACAAACTCATGCCACAAGCCGAAGGTCCATTTGAGATAGTGGAAAAGATAAATGGCAATACCTACAAGGTAGATTTGGGAGGAAAGTATGGCGTCTCAAGCACATTCAATGTGGGGGATCTAGCACCGTACTATAATGATGAAGAATTGAGGGCAATTCCCTTTGAAGAAGGAGAGGATGACCAAAGTGGCCAAGGTTCGGATATTCCGGTCCAAGAGTTGAACGTTACGGGATTGATTTTGTCCAAGACTTTCTTCGATGCTGCTCCTATGGATTTTGGTGTGCACGGTCCATATAATTCCTCAACTGGCTGCACCATATTGAGCGTGACTAATTACCTCAATAATGGGGGAATGTAGGCTGATTTAATGCATACTTTAAGGAGAGTTTCAAGCTGGTTTAACTTCGTAATAAAGGAGCTTGAATGAAGGCTTAAATGGGAAGTTACAAAGGCGCATTTCAAGGCTGCTTTGGAGGACGAATTTGGACAGCATGATTGGAGTCAATTTGCTGAACGTTTGGGAGTTATTCTTCCCTTGTTTTAAGCTTTCTTAATTAGAGTAATGATTAGTTGTAATGGGGATTTAGTTGGACGGTTATGAGCCACTTAATCTACCCTTATCTTCAGTTTTGTTATTTCTGATTTGTTGCTTTTTTTAGCTAAGTGTAGTAGCAACTAAATGATGTACTAAAGCTATAAATAGCATGCTAATGATCAATAAAAGATGGTCCAGAAATTTGCAAGAAACACACGAGTGTATTATCCAAATTTGACTTGTGCTAGTCAGGTTTGATTTTCCAAATTTGAGAGTTATCTCAATTTGAAGAGTTTGTGTTTTAGTGAGAGTTCCTAAGACTTAAACTGGTAGTTGTCGAATAGGTGAGAGTTCCCTAATCACTACTACGCCCAAACAAGTGAGTGAGTGTTCCTCATTGTTATATCCTCAAGGTTAAGGGTGAGAGTTCCCCTAATCCTTCTTAGTTACTCTACATTGATACTTCTAATTCAACTAAACGCAACACGCATTCAAGACCGTTTGTAAACAAGTTTCTCACCTTGCTTGCACATCAAAAGTCAAATGCATTCAACAAAGCTAATTGAATCAAATGAAATTCAAATGTATTCTAAAAGGCTAATTGAATCAAATGAAAGTCAAACACATTCAAACATAGCTTTTTGAATCAAATGAAAGTCAAACACATGTTACAAAGCTAATTGAATCAAATGAAAGTCAAACACATTCAAACATAGATTTTTGAATCTAATCAAAGTCAAATGCTTTCAACAAAGCTAATTGAATCAAATGAAAGTCAAATGCAATCTACAAGGCTAATTGAATCAAATGAATTCAAACACATTCAACCAAAGTTTTTCGAATGATAAGAAAGTCAAATACGTTCAACAAAGCTAATTGAATTAAATGAAAGTCAAATGCATTCTACAAAGCTAATTGAATCAAATGAAAGTCAAACATATTAAAACAAAGATTTTTGAACCAAATGAAAGTTAAATGCATTCTAAAAAGCTAATTGAATCAAATGAGAGTCAAACACATTCAAAGAAAGCTTTTTAAATAAAATGAAAGTCAAATGCTTTTAACAAAGCTAATTGAATTAAATAAAACTCAAATGCATTCTACAAAGGTAATTGAATCAAATGAAAGTGAAACACATTCAATTTAAGCTTTTTGAATCAAATGAAAGTCAAATTCATTCAACAAAGCTAATTGAATCAAATGAAAGTCAAATGCATTATTCAAAGCTAATTGAATCAAAAGAAAATTTAACACGATCAAACAAAGTTAATTGAATCAAATGAAAGTCAAACACATTCAAACAAAGCTTTTTGAATCAAATGAAAGTCAAATGCATTCAAAAAAGCTAATTGAATAAAATGAAACTCAAATGAAATCTACAAAAATTGAATCAAATGAAAGTCAAACACATTCAAACAAAGCTAATTGAATCAAACGAAAGTCTAATGCATTCTACGAAGCTAATTGAATCAGATGAAAGTCAAACACATTCAAACAAAGCTTTTTCATACAAATGAAAGTTAAATGCATTCTACAAAGCTAATTGAATCAAATAAAAGTCAAATGCATTCTACAAAGCTAAGTGAATCAAATTAAAGTCAAACACATTCAATCCAAATTTTTTGAATCAAGTGAAAGTCAAATACATTCAACAAAGCTAATTGAATCAAATGAAAGTCAAATGCATTCTACAAAGCGAATTGAATCAAAAGAAAGTTAAACACGATCAAACAAAGCTAACTGAATCAAATGGAAGTCAAAACATATTCAAACAAAGCTTTTTCAATCAAATGAAAGTCAACTGCATTCAACGAAGCTAATTGAATCAAATAAAAGTCAAATGCATTCTACAAAGCTAATTGAATCAAATGAAAGTCAAACACATTCAAAAAAAAGCTTTTTGAAACAAATGAAAGTCAAATGCATTCAACAAAGCTAATAGAATCAAATAAAAGTCAAATGCATTCTACAAAGCTAATTGAATCAAATGAGAGTCAAACACATTCAAAGAAAGCTTTTTAAATCAAATGAAAGTCAAATGCTTTTAACAAAGCTAATTGAATCAAATAAAACTCAAATGCATTCTACAAAGGTAATTGAATCAAATGAAAGTGAAACACACTCAATCAAAGCTTTTTGAATCAAATGAAAGTCAAATTCATTCAACAAAGCTAATTGAATCAAATGAAAGTCAAATGCATTATTCAAAGCTAATTGAATCAAAAGAAAATTTAACACGATCAAACAAAGTTAATTGAATCAAATGAAAGTCAAACACATTCAAACAAAGCTTTTTGAATCAAATGAAAGTCAAATGCATTCAAAAAAGCTAATTAAATAAAATGAAAGTCAAATGAAATCTACAAAAATTGAATCAAATGAAAGTCAAACACATTCAAACAAAGCTAATTGAATCAAACGAAAGTCTAATGCATTCTACGAAGCTAATTGAATCAGATGAAAGTCAAACACATTCAAACAAAGCTTTTTCATACAAATGAAAGTTAAATGCATTCTACAAAGCTAATTGAATCAAATAAAAGTCAAATGCATTCTACAAAGCTAAGTGAATCAAATTAAAGTCAAACACATTCAATCAAAATTTTTTGAATCAAGTGAAAGTCAAATACATTCAACAAAGCTAATTGAATCAAATGAAAGTCAAATGCATTCTACAAAGCGAATTGAATCAAAAGAAAGTTAAACACGATAAAACAAAGCTAACTGAATCAAATGGAAGTCAAACATATTCAAACAAAGCTTTTTCAATCAAATGAAAGTCAACTGCATTCAACGAAGCTAATTGAATCAAATAAAAGTCAAATGCATTCTACAAAGCTAATTGAATCAAATGAAAGTCAAACACATTCAAAAAAAGCTTTTTTGAAACAAATGAAAGTCAAATGCATTCAACAAAGCTAATTGAATCAAATAAAAGTCAAATGCATTCTACAAAGCTAATTGAATCAAATGAGAGTCAAACACATTCAAAGAAAGCTTTTTAAATCAAATGAAAGTCAAATGCTTTTAACAAAGCTAATTGAATCAAATAAAACTCAAATGCATTCTACAAAGGTAATTGAATCAAATGAAAGTGAAACACACTCAATCAGAGCTTTTTGAATCAAATGAAAGTCAAATTCATTCAACAAAGCTAATTGAATCAAATGAAAGTCAAATGCATTATTCAAAGCTAATTGAATCAAATGAAAGTCAAACACATTCAAACATAGCTTTTTGAATCAAATGAAAGTCAAATGCTTTCAACAAAGCTAATTAAATAAAATGAAAGTCAAATGCAATCTACAAGGCTAATTGAATTAGATGAATTCAAACACATTCAACCAAAGTTTTTCGAATGATATGAAAGTCAAATACATTCAACAAAGCTAATTGAATTAAATAAAAAGTCAAATGCATTCTACAAAGCTAATTGAATCAAATGAAAGTCAAACATATTCAAACAAAGCTTTTTGAACCAAATGAAAGTTAAATGCATTCTAAAAAGCTAATTGAATCAAACGATAGTCAACTGAAATTTACAAAAATTGAATCAAATGAAAGTCAAACACATTCAAACATAGCTTTTTTGAATTAAATGAAAGTCAAATGCTTTCAACAAAGCTAATTGAATCAAATGAAAGTCAAATGCAATCTACAAGGCTAATTGAATCAAATGAATTCAAACACATTCAACCAAAGTTTTTCGAATGATATGAAAGTCAAATACATTCAACAAAGCTAATTGAATCAAATGAAAGTCAAATGCATTCTACAAAGCTAATTGAATCAAATGAAAGTCAAACTAATTCAAACAAAGCTTTTTGAACCAAATGAAAGTTTAATGCATTCTAAAAAGCTAATTGAATCAAATGAGAGTCAAACACATTCAAAGAAAGATTTTTAAATCAAATGAAAGTCAAATGCTTTTAACAAAGCTAATTGAATCAAATAAAAACTCAAATGCATTCTACAAAGGTAATTGAATCAAATGAAAGTGGAAACACATTCAATCAAAGCTTTTTGAATCAAATGAAAGTCAAATTCATTCAACAAAGCTAATTGAATCAAATGAAAGTCAAATGCATTATTCAAAGCTAATTGAATCAAAAGAAAATTTAACACGATCAAACAAAGCTAATTGAATCAAATGAAAGTCAAAGACATTCAAACAAAGCTTTTTGAATCAAAAGAAAGTCAAATGCATTCAAAAAAGCTAATTGAATCAAATGAAAGTCAAATAAAATCTACCAAAATTGAATCAAATTGAAAGTCAAACACATTCAAACAAAGCTAATTGAATCAAACGAAAGTCTAATGCATTCTACGAAGCTAATTGAATCAGATGAAAGTCAAACACATTCAAACAAAGCTTTTTGATACAAATGAAAGTTAAATGCATATTACAAAGCTAATTGAATCAAATAAAAGTCAAACACATTCAATCAAAATTTTTTGAATCAAGTGAAAGTCAAATACATTCAACAAAGCTAATTGAATCAAGTGAAAGTCAAATCCATTCAACAAAGCTAATTGAATCAAATGAAAGTCAAATGCATTCTACAAAGCTAACTGAATCAAATGAAAGTCAAACACATTCAAACAAAGTTTTTTGAAAACAAATGAAAGTCAAAATGCATGCAACAAAAGCTAATTGAATCAAATGAAAGTCAAATGCATTCTACAAAGCTAATTGAATCAAATGAAAGTCAAACACATTCAAACAAAGCTTTTTTTAATCAAGTGAAAAGTCAAATGCATTCAACAAAGCCAATTGAATTCAAATAAAAGTCAAATGCATTCAACAAAGCTAATTGAATCAAATGAAAGTCAAATGCATTCTACAAAGCTAATTGAATCAAATGAAAGTCAAACACATTCAAACATAGCTTTTTGAATCAAATGAAAGTCAAATGCTTTTCAACAAAGCTAATTAAATCAAATGAAAGTCAAATGCAATCTACAAGGCTAATTGAATTAAATGAATTCAAACACATTCAACCAAAGTTTTTCGAATGATATGAAAGTCAAATACATTCAAACAAAGCTAATTGAATTAAATAAAAAGTCAAATGCATTCTACAAAGCTAAATTGAATCAAATGAAAGTCAAACACATTCAAACAAAGCTTTTTGAACCAAATGAAAGTTAAATGCATTCTAAAAAGCTAATTGAATCAAATGATAGTCAAATGAAATCTACAAAAATTGAATCAAATGAAAGTCAAACACATTCAAACATAGCTTCTTGAATTAAATGAAAGTCAAATTCTTTTAACAAAGCTAATTGAATCAAATGAAAGTCAAATGCAATCTACAAGGCTAATTGAATCAAATGAATTCAAACACCTTCAACCAAAGTTTTTCGAATGATATGAAAGTAAAATACATTCAACAAAGCTAATTGAATTAAATGAAAGTCAAATGCATTCTACAAAGCTAATTTAATCAAATGAAAGTCAAACACATTCAAACAAAGCTTTTTGAACCAAATGAAAGTTTAATGCATTCTAAAAAGCTAATTGAATCAAATGAGAGTCAAACACATTCAAAGAAAGCTTTTTAAATCAAATGAAAGTCAAATGCTTTTAACAAAGCTAATTGAATCAAATAAAACTCAAATGCATTCTACAAAGGTAATTGAATCAAATGAAAGTGAAACACATTTAATCAAAGCTTTTTGAATCAAATGAAAGTCAAATTCATTCAACAAAGCTAATTGAATCAAATGAAAGTCAAATGCATTATTTAAAGCTAATTGAATCAAAGAAAATTTAACACGATCAAACAAAGCTAATTGAATCAAATGAAAGTCAAACACATTCAAACAAAGCTTTTTGAATCAAAAGAAAGTCAAATGCATTCAAAAAAGCTAATTGAATCAAATGAAAGTCAAATAAAATCTACAAAAATTAAATCAAATGAAAGTCAAACACATTCAAACAAAGCTAATTGAATCAAACGAAAGTCTAATGCATTCTACGAAGCTAATTGAATCAGATGAAAGTCAAACACATTCAAACAAAGCTTTTTGATACAAATGAAAGTTAAATGCATTCTACAAAGCTAATTGAATCAAATAAAAGTCAAACACATTCAATCAAAATTTTTTGAATCAAGTGAAAGTCAAATACATTCAACAAAGCTAATTGAATCAAATGAAAGTCAAATGCATTCTACAAAGCGAATTGAATCAAAAGAAAGTTAAACACGATCAAACAAAGCTAACTGAATCAAATGAAAGTCAAACACATTCAAACAAAGTTTTTTGAAACAAATGAAAGTCAAATGCATGCAATAAAGCTAATTGAATCAAATGAAAGTCAAATGCATAATACAAAGCTAATTGAATCAAATGAAAGTTAACACATTCAAACAAAGCTTTTTTAATCAAATGAAAGTCAAATGCATTCAACAAAGTTAATTGAATCAAATAAAAGTCTAATGCATTCTACAAAGCTAATTGAATCAAATGAAAGTCAAATGCATTCTACAAAGTTAATTGAATCAAATGAAAGTCAAAACATTCAAACAAAGCTTTTTTAATCAAATGAAAGTCAAATGCTTTTAAAAGCTAATTGAATCAAATAAAACTCAAATGCATTCTACAAAGGTAATTGAATCAAATGAAAGTGAAACACATCAATCAAAGCTTTTTGAATCAAGTGAAAGTCAAACATTCAACAAAGCTAATTGAATCAAATGAAAGTCAAATGCATTATCAAAGCTAATTGAATCAAATGAAAGTCAAACACATTCAAACAAGCTTTTTGAATCAAATGAAAGTCAAATGCTTTCAACAAAGCTAATTAAATCAAATGAAAGTCAAATGCAATCTACAAGGCTAATTGAATTAAATGAATTCAAACATTCAACCAAAGTTTTTCGAATGATATGAAAGTCAAATACATTCAACAAAGCTAATTGAATTAAATAAAAGTTAAATGCATTCTACAAAGCTAATTGAATCAAATGAAAGTCAAACACATTCAAACAAAGCTTTTTGAACCAAATGAAAGTAAATGCATTCTAAAAAGCTAATTGAATCAAATGATAGTCAAATGAAATCTACAAAAATGAATCAAATGAAAGTCAAACACATTCAAACATAGCCTTTTGAATTAAATGAAAGTCAAATGCTTTCAACAAAGCTAATTGAATCAAATGAAAGTCAAATGCAATCTACAAGGCTAATTGAATCAAATGAATTCAAACACATTTAACCAAAGTTTTTCGAATGATATGAAAGTCAAATACATTCAACAAAGCTAATTGAATTAATGAAAGTCAAATGCATTTTACAAAGCTAATTGAATCAAATGAAAGTCAAACACATTCAAACAAAGCTTTTTGAACCAAATGAAAGTTAATGCATTCTAAAAAGCTAATTGAATCAAATGAGAGTCAAACACATTCAAAGAAAGCTTTTTAAATCAAATGAAAGTCAAATGCTTTTAACAAAGCTAATTGAATCAAATAAAACTCAAATGCATTCTACAAAGGTAATTGAATCAAATGAAAGTGAAACACATTCAATCAAAGCTTTTTGAATCAAATGAAAGTCAAATTCATTCAACAAAGCTAATTGAATCAAATGAAAGTCAAATGCATTATTCAAAGCTAATTGAATCAAAAGAAAATTTAACACGATCAAACAAGCTAATTGAATCAAATGAAAGTCAAACACATTCAAACAAAGCTTTTTGAATCAAATGAAAGTCAAATGCATTCAAAAAAGCTAATTGAATCAAATGAAAGTCAAATAAAATCTACAAAAATTGAATCAAATGAAAGTCAAA